>NW_027176207.1:11640250-11650250 GCF_023055335.1 Clinocottus analis | reverse complement strand
CCATCCTGTGATGAAGTTATAATAGTGCAGTCAGAGAAAGGCAGATTTGAACTATACTTTCAACTCCAAGCACATTATGGGGGTGACGTAATTCAAGATAAGGATGAATTATAAAGCTTAGATTTGAAAATCTGTGCTGCATAGAAAGAGGTTTTAATGATGGATTTTTAGAAAGTATTGTAGTGTATATAGCAGTTACTTTAGGGTGAGTGGCTTCCATGATGATATCATAACTTAGAATATTTTAATTTCAGCCATAATTTCCATTTGTTTGTGGAACACTTTATGTGATACCGTTCTGCAAAGCTCTGTGGAAGCACTCTGACCTCCTAATAACAATGCCCTTTTCCTGCTCTGTCATCCCTCTGTCTGTTTACCCTCACAGTCCCTAAAATAGTCCACAAGTAGAGGCAACTCACATAAACAATGCACATGTAAAAATCACTGAAATAGCTAAAAAGGTCTGGAGGAAACCACACATAACCAACAGGAAATGTGGTGCCAACACCCAAACAAAGTGGAAACACTGACTTTGGCAAAACAAAATCAATTCTCTGCATTCAGTACTTCTAATTCCTAAAATCTTAACTCTTCGTCCCCTTCTTTGTGACATCTGCAGAAACGCACAACGTAGTAGCTTTGAAAGAGCAGCCAAAGTCATTGGGCCGGTGTGTGGTTGCATGGTAGGCAGGCTGGCCTCAGAGTAAAGTAAGCTATAATAATCTCCCTAAGAATACCCAGCAGGCACAAATGAAGACAAAATACAATTCTTGCCAGTGGCAAAGGAAGGCACTTGAGAAAAAAAGAAACAAACCAGAGAACGTGCCCGTAGTGGTGTAGTGTGCTGAGCTGAAGCAAGAACATTATCTCAATGTAGTTTTGTAAAGTCAAGGATTATTTCTTAAATATAACTTGTTTCCAGCGTGAAGATACAATGTGCAGTTCAAGTTAAGAAGTGTGACATCATTCTGTATTTTTCTCATTATCAACAAATTCAGATGGATTACAGTGCACATGTTCATTGTACTGAATAGTTTTTGGACAACAATAGACGCCTATGGCAAAGAGAAAAAAGTTGTATCAGGCTTTTCATGGGATTTGTTTGTTTGAAATATAGAATATTGCCGGACTTTAAAACATTGAACTGTAAATAACAAGAGAACTTTGCTCACAAGACCGTTCAAACTTTTTTTTCTTCATGAAACCCTCATGAATGGCCATGGGAAAGGAAGGTCTGATTAAGCCACCACTCTTTCCTGTCTTGGCATGCAACGTCTCAGAGTGTAACCGTGACCTCATCCCATCCTGCCGCACAGGAAAGGTTGATCAGATAACCGGGCCAGACACCTGCATGGACACAGGGTCGTATGTATGGTCCAGGGAGAAAGAAACAGAGTCAAGTGACAAAAATGAGAAAGTTAATGTATGTGCAGTACTGTAAATGTGGACTTGTGTGTCAGGAAAAGGACTAAATCCAGAAAGATGGAGTGATAACAGTTGAATGAAATAAAACGTGGTGGAAAGAGACACATTAAGTCATTTTATGGATGGTGCTGCCAGGATATACAGAGTTAGGATATGGTGTTGCTTGCCAGTCAAGGGATTACTTCAGGCACATTCCCAGAAGTTTTTGCAGAGAGGAAGAATACTTGCTATGTTATATTTTCACCAGATATTTCTTTTTCAGTGATGAAATCTTAAAATTAGTTTCAGTCCACTTCACATGCAAACATGCCAATTTGGCTAATTTGCTGCTTTGATTCAAATCGCAGTCCTGCGGTCAACTGTGCGTGTTTACATATAGAAGCGAGAGAGAGAGAGCGAGAGAGAGAGAGCGAGAGAGAGAGAGAGAGAGAGAGAGAGAGAGAGAGAGACCTGCAGCCAACAAGTCCAACCATACAGCCAACACAGACAAGCCCCTCCATTAGCTCCTAACAATGCATTTCCAATCAATCTTACAGCTTCTAGTTGTTAGTTAATCACCACGGCAAACCTATTTCTACGTTGTGTTAGAGGTGAACATATTGTAGGTCCATGCTCATTAAAATATGCATAGATTAACAGCTGATCCGAGAAAGGCCAAGTCAAATGGATCTCTTGGAATTTACTGCTGCATTAATCAGTTCTGTTATGAATGCATCCATTAGGAATACCAGACTATCAATCTAGGAGGTGTGCTCAAAGTTTGCAATGTGGACTGGGGTTATCATGGTGAGGCTGTAGATTTTGACGTTAGAGTGAGGAACTGATAAACAGGATGGACACCGGAGTCAAAGAAATCCTTTGACAGTACTCCATGTTCATAACTTATATCTGTACTTTCAGTGTATGCAAGTGTATGTATGTATTTGTGTGTGTGTGTGTGTGTGTGTGTATTCACGTGCGTTTAAGGATGAGAGATATTTTTTGATTCTATGAATGTGTGGGGCAACAATATAAACCCTGGTGGTCTCCTGCATTGTGGGGAGCCCCACACCAAAAGTGTCACTCCTCAGCCATCTGCAATCGGTTAAAACTGTGTAATTGCAACTCCGTGGCAAGAATTCACACAACAAGATCGATGCAGAATAATTTCCCCCTCCACAAACACATGGAGCGCAGTTGCGCAGATGCAAACACACAAGAACAAATGCAGACTCTAACAGGACAAGGACAGATGTAAGTTGTGAGAATGAGATGTATTGAGCATGGAAGAATCTGGGAGCTTAACTCACCAGGAAACGATGTATTCATTTATTTCTCTATTTATAATAGCAACAAGCATATTTGAATTGATCAACATTTGTCCTTAAAAAAATTACTTACTAATAACTTACTATATACAGTCCTCATGACTCACAACGAACAGGGGCAACGGCACAATGAAGTAGCGGATCATTATCTATTTTGCCTTTTTAATGTTAACACTTTGGTATGTTTTATTTGACATGCGAGTGCATCTGAGGCACGGGGTTCAGTCTGGAGGTGAGAACCAACAGGTGAGAATAGGAATTGGATTAAACATTGTATGTTCTGGTAATCTTACACAACACATGCATCATCCTAAAAATGTAAAGGGAACTTCTTATGATAACAACATAGGGCAGGAATATAATTAATTAGATATTGAATGTTGATGATCATGTTACTGGCTCGTTAAGGATGACTGTACTCAAAAAGATACAACAATATTGTGAACTTTGTTAATTTTCGAGACCCACATGACACTAATACTGCCATGACTGATGGGTCTATCTCCAAAGGACCAGTGTCACAATTGATGAGGAAACAGGGACATTAGGTTTGCTGTCTTCAATAGATCATTACTTTATCCATTCATGACTAACCAAACCGTCTTTTATGTGTCCTGCAGAGTTAAGTGAGCCTGAATACACAAGTATGGTCACCATGTCATGGTCAATGTGGGTAAATGTAGACACTGACTGGTGAAAGAGGAAATGCACCATTCCCCTTCACTGACTGCCATATAATCGACACGAGCTCTCTCAAAGCATGAGGGGATGGATTGATTGCTGTCCTTGGCAACCGCCTCCGGCCTCCAGCCTCCAGTCCCCACCCACAGACCCCTCCCTATGTTCACACCTCCCTCCTCCACACCGCCTCCTTTGCTCCGCTCCAACGATGCAGGTGCAGACTTGACCTAAAATCTGGGGTGATGAATGACTACCATCTTGCTGACGCTAGCAGTCAAACGGGTGTGTGTGTCTGAACCTCAACGCAGCCTGCTCTGCTGCTTCGAACGATAAGGCTACTCCAATATATATATGTATTTAATAAAAGTTTCCAATACATTTAATAAACTATTTGTGATTATACAGGCATGTTTTATAACATGTACTGGTGATACACTCTTGAATAAACAGTGCAATTCATCTTACATGATTATGGCCATGTTCACACAGATTTCATGAAACAGTATACCATGTGATTTGCTTTTTTTTAGCCGCTTACTTAAACTTGAAATTTGAATCTTTTACGTAGAGATCTGTATAAATCCATAAGAATTAAAAAAAGTATTTAAAAAAAAGTATAAGCCTCCCATCCAAAATGCAGGCTATCATTAGATTATTTTATTATGATTCTTCAGTAGTGTGTGGTGGGTTGCCACATCTTGTTAGACAGCAGCACTGTTGCTGCCCTTAGCTGCTGGATCAGCCTACATGTTCTTCATTGAGACAATTGGACTGTTCTTTGGGACATTTTTTGAGAGGTTTTGAAACGTGTGTGGTATCCTTTTAAATGACATCCTATTATGATGTCCCCAAGAAGAAAGACATATAAACAACTATGTTAATGACTCATTTCCAGTCACAATGTGCGAGGTAAACTCCTCTTTTGATGGGGAACGGGGCTCTTTTGTTTCAAAGACTACTTCCACTGAGCGGAGCTGGGGGGCACCAAAGGCTGCTCTCCAATCTCCTCTCTCCACTGTGCTCTACAGCCTCCCTCTCCTCTGTCCTCCCTTTTGTGTAGCTCCCCGAATAAATTAGCAACCCCAGTCGGTAATGGGAGGAGGAGAGTAGGGGGGCTGGGCCTTGTGGCGGAGGAGTTGGCTTTCAGTCGGTGAGGTGCACGGTGCCCTGAAGCGGCTCCGTTTTAGCGCATACACACACACGCGCGCGCGCGCGTACACACACACACAAGCACAGTGTCTGACTGACTGGATGCTGAGAGAGAGAAAACGAGGAGAGAAACGTTTAAGATCAACGAGAGAAAGGAGCATTGCAGGGCCACAGACGACTCCTTTCTTCTGCAGACGGCAAGGAAGCCGTAGAGCTCTGCAGCTGATCCAAACGCGCTCACCTGACACGGGGACGGAGACGGAGAAAAGACCCTTCACTGGAGGAGTACGCCACCCCACCGCTCTACCAGATTAGAACATCTGTGGAATTGCCTCAACTGTCATTTTTTTGTGGATATACAAAAAAAAAAAGAAGGAAAAAAAAGCCCGGTCCAGCTGGCCAGCACGGCTCCATTCAAGATTTTGTCCTGAAGGATTGTCTGTCGTTGAGGGGCAATTGGAGACTGTTTGCATACTAATCAGTTTTGGAGGGGATATCCACAGCGTACATCCAGAGCTGCAGAGTGGGTCAGATGAATGTAAGTGACAGCTCCTTTATTCTCATCCTCTCCGTTCACTAATGCATCTGATCAGTAAGGGACGGAGGTAGGGACATTAGCTCTTCTGGCTTCTGGTTCTCCGTATAAAGGGGTGCACCCTGCATCTGCACCTTGCATGGCTGAGCTGGTAGCTGGTCCCGGCTGTGCTGAGATACGGGGAGACCATGCTACAGGGGCGACAATAGTAGGCTATTATACGAGACCACTGGGTCATAGTGATGCAGCTGCTTCATATTGATTATTGATTTCCATCCACAGCTAAACTATAAACAGCCAGGTTTGGACCTGGGTTGGAACCCCTTCCAAAAATATGCTAAACATGAAAGGGAGGTTAGTCTAGTAGGCCAGCTTCTTATGTCTTATGGGACTATTTGATAATAGTAAGTCAGTGGTTTCCTCCTCATGGTTTTCAGCTTAGAGAAAATACATTTTGTTTTGGAGGGAGTACCGAACCACTTAAAGGGAAACACCATAAAGAGCACAAAGTGGGCCAGCACATTTTGGACTATTTCCTGTGGAGAACAACTGATGTGACAGTGAAGAGATTTAAGAAGACTGAGAGGCGTCACGAGTGGAGAGAATTTGAAGTAGCCTCCTGTTCCATTAGCTGCAGCATGGTGTGGTTCCCACTTTCTTTTGGTGTGATTATGGAAACAGAACCATAAAAACGCAGAGGGACTATCACAGTATAACACCTTAAATAAAGACCAAGTCCAAGGGGATGTCAAGTTTTAATATCTAGCAAATATATTCAGACATAATTTCAGTTTTTTAAACATTAAGTGTATTTATAGCAGCAAGTTCTGTCTATATATGTTTACATGGCCAAAAGCTAAAAATGGGAACCCTGGGGCATATTTAAGTTCCCAACCACAATAGTTATTCCAGTCATATCTGGTGTCTGCTGGCATCCGCAGCTCCTGGTTTTCAGCTGTAAGGAGGGATACAGATCTTTGCATTATTACACTATCCACTTACATGGTCTCATGTGCTCCAGCTCGGCAGCATACTGGCCTCAACCTCTGGTCTACACACGACCAGTAACAGTTTTGTTTCTTGCAGAGCGACGAGGCGTGCAGCAAGACATTTTCTAACAGGAACCATATGAATCTTTTGTTGGTGCGGCTGCATCGGGTAGAGCTTACTGTATGTTTGTGCAAATAAGCTGCTTAGAGGAGCTCATATACAGGAGCAAACACTTACAAAAGTGTCAATTAAGCAGATAATGAAGATTTTTAGAGAATAAAATTAAGGATGTCAAATTTGGGCCTAGACGATCATTTAATGTCATCTTTGGGTGGTATCTGAGGTGTTTACTTAAAGCCCTAAACATCCCCGTGAAATATGTTTTTAATCCATCCTTTTATTTATCCTCAATTAATTTACAAAAACAGCTGTACACATGTATGTTACTCCCATTACTTCCTGTCTCTCTCACACGGTCTACAACAAGTAAAGCGAGTCAAAGCAGAGAGGTCTACTCATTCAGTTAAGTGTCAAGTCCTTCAGTAGAGCTTATCAGCAAAGTAAACAGTCAGCTGTTTACCTTGCACTTTAGGTTGTTCTGTTCAGCTGGATGGATGAGGATGGTACTAACTCCGCCAGGGTCGGGGGATTCTCATCAGGGGTGTGTTCAGAATACGTGCCCTCCAGAGACAACAGCATCTGCTGGAAGACTTTATATTACATTTTGGGGGGGAGGTGACTGAAGAGCAACCGCAACCCTCCAACCCCCATTCCTTTCATTGTATATGGGATTATTTTGGGGGGCATGTTGGCAGCAATGTGACATTTAACTTGGCTTGTTTTTTGCATCTTATTTTACTACTTGTAATCATGTTGACATACACGCTAATACTGATAAATCTCTGTTCAAATCAAAGTTGCCTTTTCTCAAGTTTAAATATAATACCACCCCCCGCAGCCTTTAGGTTTTTTTCATGTTTACTCTAATGGAATTACTGTAAGGAATGTCCAAGTTGAGGCTTTATTCTTCTGCAAATCTCAAGTAATCTCCAGAGTTTAAAGTAAACTCTGGAGATATACAGCGTAATCAAACTGCTCATTCGCCACCCACATCGACACGGAAACCTGCTTGTACCCGCATAAGAAAAAGTCATCTTTTTGAGTCAAGTTTCATTATGCGCATGGTTCAATATACTATG
The DNA here is from genome assembly GCF_023055335.1 of Clinocottus analis. NCBI lineage: Eukaryota > Metazoa > Chordata > Actinopteri > Perciformes > Cottidae > Clinocottus > Clinocottus analis. The sequence goes on along the minus strand of NW_027176207.1, from coordinate 11,642,964 downwards.
ATTCTTAGCCCTGAAGTGTGAAGTGTTAATTAAGAATACAAAGTCACCACACGAACCATATTGCAGAGAAAACTGTAGAGAGTGAAGGGTTTTGTGTAAGATCTGTTTCAGCTCATCAACTGTGCTGCCAGCACAGAAAGAGAGTGAGGGGAAAAAACTGAAAGCATCTTCCCACCCAAATGTTGCAGCTCAAATCAAAATCTGTCTAATTGTTTTCCAGAACGGTTTTGTTTCCCTGGTTTTGTTTTCTGCGCATGGGAAATCTGAGTACAAATATGTGAAAATGACTCTGAGGGTCTGTGTCGGTGTCTTTATTTACATCTCAGACCCCCGCTTTTAGACATAACATGAACTAAAGACTCAATTTTGAGGGGATTTCATGTAATTTATGTTTCTTAGGCAGCATTTGAACTTTAACCAGTGTTTAGCTGCAGTACTGCGGTAGGATCTTCGGTTTCCTTGAAAGCCACTTCTGATTGCATCTGCCATCCACAGCAGAGCCAGGCAGTTATTAATAGCTTTAGTAGTAGAGTCATAAAATAAGATTCCCATTGATAAGGAATTCGCTTTGCTGATTGTTCCACATTTCATTAACTTTACCCTCTGGGTCTATTGGTTGCCATAGCAGCTACAATCGCCAAGTCTGCCATCTTGCTGTGATTAAAATCGAGAAATTGAATTAAACTATTGTACAATTTGAGCTGTGTGTGTGCTTACATGCAGAGCAAGTGGTTCCCAAATTCACATTAGAATTAAAATAGAGCTGTATCAAGCCGGTTATAATGAGCTTTCCTTTAACTGTATCGATGCCGTCGTGGAATTCCTTCGGTGCGTATCTAAGATTGAACAAAGCATCAGGCGGTAATTTCATAATTTACTTTAAGCCACCCAGTTCGTCAGCAATTACCTTCCTTGCTTGTTTAATTCCTAATGTTGCTGCTGTAACTTTGGGAGATTATGTTTGAATTATGAAGTACCAGGTAATATTTTACAATGTGTGATCATAGAAACGTGTTTGTAATAAACACACAATCGTATTATGTCATCTTGTAACTTGACTTGAGGCTTATCTTCTTACAGTGTACTGTAGTCTTTCCACTGGGGAAATACAGATCTTACAGTATGAAGACCCATCTATCTGCGCCTCTGGAGAAGATATTACTGTATCACTGCCTCAACCAATCAAAGGAAGTGACTGGACTCTCCCCTCAGACGCAGAATGATTGACTAGCTGGAGTTTTTAGATGGTGCAGTTCCAGTTTTGTTTGTTCTGAGGCCCAGTCATGAAGTAACAGACATTATTCATGTTCGGCAGGTGAAAGGGAAGGACTTCAGACACTCGCAAAAAAAAAAAAAAAAATCTTTACAGTGCACAGCAGTAGATGCTGTCTGCAAGGCTATGGGAAGACTGCTTTTGGACTAATTCCACTGTCCTTCCAAAATACCAAGTTTCAAACCTCTCAACTTCCTACATTATAATCTTCAAATTTGACAAAACTGGCGAGCGTAGCAAGACCAGGCCTTTAGATTCAGATCTGGGAAAATGACTGCTGGAAATGAGTTGTTATATTCCTGGAGGAAGCTGCAGATGGAAGTCCTCTGCTTGGTGTTGTCTCGAGTTTCCCCGTCCTGCACGTCTCTGCCGTGGGTTGGAACAGTGACACTGGCTCCACGGGGCCAAAGTGTGGCTCGATCGTTTGAATTCTGCGTTTCTCGTACTTGCAGTTGATGGATGGAAGAAGTGAGTTTGCTTCTGTATGAATGTACGCACGTGAGCAAGTGTGTGACCTTTGGATAGACCTGTGTGTGGGGTTCAACAAAGTGCTATATTCATGTTCAATTCAATTTATTTTGTGTAACCCAAAATCACAAATCTACAAGTTTTTCTCAGAGTGTTTTACAATCTGTACATTACAATATCCTCCACATTCAATGCATATGAAATAAATTATATAATAATTCATACAATCAGAGAAGTAGGCGTGATGAAAAATAATCCAGATAAAACCACAATCCATGTAAACTTGTGAGGTGAGAAAGCACAAAGACTCTAGTGAAGAAGCAAAGTTCGTAATTTGCATTAATGGTGCATACATTCATACAGGAGGAAATAACATCAGTCAAGCTCTCAATTACTTTTTTGACTTACAGATGACTTACAGATCTCTTTATCGATTCTTCCCCACTGAGGGAACGACTAATGCAAGTGTGTGCCGTATATGCACACATGTTTCTGAATGAAGTGATGTATTCATTTCATTAAACACATGAATGCGGGAATTGCTCTGAGCAAAGATGAATGAAATGTGGTAACTGCTGCCCATCTGGGTTTATGATGGATGAGAAGTGTCTAAGCTCTGAGGCAAGAACAGAGAGCGGTAGAGAGAGCCGGTCTGTGTCGAGTCTCATGTGTTTTTAATGAAGTAAGTGAGATGATCTGAGCTTCTGGTACATCAAACATTTGCACCAAGCAGAGTACTGCATGTAGGGCACACAGCTCAGGTAGTGAACGTGTTATACAAGTTCAGGGATTCAGAAACTTGATTTTTGTGAGGAGAGTGAGACAAAAGGAGGCAATAGACAAAGTTGTTTGGAGAAGAAATACTTTAGGAAGATCAAAAATGTTATTCTGTGTTGGTTGTCATTGATTCAGAACGACAGAGAGAGAGAGAGAGAGAGAGAGAGAGAGAGAGAGAGAGAGAGAGAGAGAGAGA
>NW_027176207.1:11450250-11635250 GCF_023055335.1 Clinocottus analis | reverse complement strand
CTGTCTGTCAATGTGGTCGCACAGAGATGATGTCACTGCTCGCGTGCACATGTGCCGTGCAGGCGTACAAAGACAGACATACAAAGACCCATGCAACATAGACAGACGGTTGAAGCTTGTTCTTTGTTGTTTTTTACTTTGCATTTAAGATTAAATTAGAGATACTCTAATTCATATAAACTATTAGAAATGTAATATATCATTGGAATACTATTATATAGAGTGCCACTAGAGGGAGTGAATCAGGTGGTCTTTCCTGCTGGCCATCTGTTCTGCCAGTAGCCTTTTGCATGAGCTATATTTCAGCCCTTGTTCTCGCCATACCTCATAAGCTTGTGCTTTTTTACTGTAAACACAAGTGTATTGCAGCACACATCAAAAGGGAGATGATGTCATGCACCAACTGCTCAGTGACAGTGACAGATTGCCGCCATGCGATTTGTTCATCAATATGAGCTTTCATTGACACTGAGGGAGAGAAGACGTAAAAAGACTTGCCTGCACACCGCACATTCTGGAAAACTCCCTTTCGGACTTTTTCAACCATCAGTTTCTCCTCCACAGCTCAGTGGTCCCGAATGACAATAAGGCAGTCAGGCCAACGCAAACTGTAATCACCTCTCAGAATGTTACTTGTCCTATATGTCCTATATTGAGTATTTCCACTCTTTTCTTCTTTTTTTGTCCTCCCTGGTGTCCTCAAAAGGCTGCATTATGGTACTTTGAGATATCTTGGGTTCATCTCATCACAGCGGGGATCCCAAAGGGTCTGACTCTGAGCTTTCCTCCCAGCAGCAGAACAGTTTATTTTCATCATTATACCCCTATTTGTCTTCGTGCAACCTCTACTTTTTTTTCTATGTTCCCCCTTATTCATGACAGACAGTCCCATAAACACAAACACTCTAAAAGAAAGGCGGGTATGCTCGCTTAGCTTAGCTCAGCTCAGCTCAGCTTGCTTCTTTGCGTAGGAGTGAAGCAACTGTCCAGGGCAGCCGTCTGGACCAGATGTAGAGATCAGTGACCGCACCAGCAGGACCAGTATCAGTGTCTCTCTCCCTGTCCCACTGGAGCTATAGCCTTTATTAATATCTTTTCCTTGGAGGCCTCGCAAACTGCCGCAGGAGGTCAGTGTCGATAGAAAGACTGGTGGGATGATGACTGCAAGAGGATTCATTTTATATTAAATAATGTTTTCTATTTGCTCTATATATTATACAAAATTATTCAGGAGCCTTGTAAATCTGAGCTTAATTACAGAGTCGTACTCGCTTAATAGCATGTGTAATGATTTGGGTTATTCATGCAGGGAGAAATTTGTTGTACCCGAAATGTATTTTTTTGGACTGAGGCCAAGATTTGAAACTAAAAGAGAAATCCATTATGTTAAGCGACAAGGCAAGCAAATTCTTCACATTGATTCGGGTGATTGATACAGAAAATCTACTCCTGCTGCTCAATGTAACCTCACTTGTCTATTAAAAAAGAAGCTGTTTCTCTTCCTTTGATTGTATGTGGAAAAGCAGTCAGCCTTACAATCAGCCTGCAAGCCGGTTGGTCGTTTTGTATTTGTGAGTGTGCATGCTTCATTTCAATGCAAGCACAGATACTGCAGCCGGCAGCGAGCTAGCTTTCTCTCCAGAGGTGGAAGACATTCCTAAAGTTAACTGTCCACACTATACATGCACTGGGGGAGTGATTGTCTAGGTGAATATGGCTGGCCAGCAAAGGCCAACAACCTCCATTGACAAGGAGTATCCTGTCTGCTACTGGACCTTCGCCTGCGTCACACATTTATAGTTATAATGATTTGTACCAAGCATTAGTTAATAGAGGCAGGACTCCTTCACATTCCAGAGAGCTTCAATGTAGAAGCTTGTTCAAATCACATCCCTCTGGTCTCTTGAGTTGAATGAATGAGTTACGTTAGGGCTGGATGGCCCTCCTCATTGCAGAATATTTTCAAGAGTTATACGCTTAATCAATCTTCCCCTGTAAACACTAGAAAAAACATGCATAAACAGTTGTTCTCATTCGCAACATAATCTAAATATTTGTGGACCTCATCAAGGGTTAAAATGAGCATCTATGTCTAGTGAGAGATAAGAGTGGCCATGCAGGTTAGATTTGTACTTTGTACAAAATCTTACGTCACTTTGAAAAGTAAGTGTCAAACCTGGGTCGAATAGCATTTGCAAATAATTAGTGGTGTTTGTTTTAAGTTGCTGAAATCACCAGATGGGTTCGCTGTATAACTCAGACAGGGCCAGGTGAATTTTAGATAGCCTTTAAGATCTTGTGATTGCCTTTCTATAAGTCAATGTGCCAACTGATGAGGCAAAGCCACTCTTCTGGCACTCGAGGAACATAAATTGTTTTTGATCCTGAACTGATGCATGCCTTTGTAGACAGTTACAATATGTGTATCTGTTCATGGTTAGATCCAGCTATGACTGATACGACTGATAAAGCATTAGCATGAGGAGGATATTATCTTTATGGATTTGTGCATGATTTAGAGTTTTGAGGAACATAGAAGCTAAGCTCACAGACTTAAATGGCTGCTTCTCCCCATAAAGGCCGTGCTGAAGCAGCTCCGGACTTACGTTCCCATGCATTCCATGTATTTGTAAGTGTGTGCGTGTGTGTAAGCATTTTATATCATAAAAAAACTCTTACAATGGATTGTGGGTGCCCATTTTAGTGTCTTTACTGTGTTTTTGCTTGGGATTTGAGTGCGTGACCGCTCTGGACACTTTAAAATGTTCACACCCAGTGAATAAATCTTGTTGTCCTTCAGACGAATATAGTTTATGATTCTGTTCTCAATGTGGTTCAAGCCAATGTGATTCCTTGACAGATTTAGACTTCCATTTTCATGCTCTTTCAAATCTTCATGATTCAGCTGAAGAGTTCTTTCATAAATGTTACAAATGTCCATTTAATTGGGGGAAAAGCTCACATTCATCAGGCTGTGTTTTTAATATAGGTTGAGGATTGTAAAAGTGTTCGCAGATTGTCATGTAAGGATTTAAGACACATACTTCACTGTGGAAAAAACGTTTTAATTTTACGCTAAGTGAATTTTCAAGATGTTTTCAAATAGAGAATTAAAAAAAGCTGCTCAATTGCTCAAGTCACACATCATAAAATATATTGTTGCTCGAAGCAATTCATATTTTTGTTGGCTGAACATTTTTTCTCCTCTCATTTTCTTTCCCCCAGGTGTAACAGAACCCAACCATGCCGATTACAAGTAAAGGGTCACGACCGAGGGCTCGGGTCAGCGGACCCTGTGTGTGTTCAAGTCCCTGGCGACAAAAGCCACTCTTTTATTTATGCATCCTCCTTGTTCTTGCTCAGCCTACAACTGTCCTCGGAGCACTGGAGCTCCAGCTGGATGAGGAGCAGCCGGCTGGGACCATTGTAGGGGATATCAGCGCTGGGTTACCGCCCGGTGAAATTGGGGGTCTTTACTTCATCTCGGACCACGAGAGTACAGGCGTCAGCAACGATCTCAACATCGACGAAACCACAGGCATCATTACCACCGCACGCCGTTTGGACCGCGAGCAAAGGGACCACTATAGCTTTATCGCTGTGACAATGACAGGGGTCGCCGTTGAGGTGTCCATCACCGTCAACGACATCAACGACCATGCACCCATGTTCCCCAAAAAGAAAGCTGTTCTTAAGATCCCTGAGCACACCACAGTGGGGACAAGGTTTTCCCTGGAGCCTGCGACAGATTCAGACAAGGAGCAACTGACCACTCAAGGCTACGCTATTCGAGAGGGCAACGTAGGCCAGGCGTTCAGACTGGAGACCAAGAGAGCCGCTAACAAGGTGCTGTATCTGGACCTGGTGGTCAATGGACTTCTGGACAGGGAGAAACGCTCATTGTACACCATGGTCCTGGAGGCCTTTGATGGGGGATCACCTAAAAGGATGGGATCCATGACACTGGAAGTGACTGTGACGGACATCAACGATCACGCGCCAGCCTTCAATCAGACCAGATACCACGCTATTATCTCTGAAAGCCTCCCACAAGGCAGTAGCATCCTGCAGGTTAGCTCAAGTCGATACATCAATGTCTTTTGTCTGTAAATCCACACGGTCCAAGGTCATTTTAATTTCAAGGACTTTCTTATCTTTTCAGGTGTTTGCAACAGATGAGGATGAGGGCGATAACGGTCTGGTTCTTTATGAAATCAACCGGCGTCAGAGTGACCCTGATCGCTCCTTTGTCATGGATATCAAGTCTGGGGTCATAACTCTGAATAGGCCCTTGGATTATGAACTGAAGAGGGTTCATGAACTGGTGGTCCAGGCCAGGGATAACGCCAGCCACCCTGAGGTAATTGCATTATGATAATTCATAACAGCATGAAGTGACATTTTATTTATATATATATATATATATATATATATATATATATATATATATATATATATATATATATATATATATATATATATATTTATATGAAGGGTCTTGTTCTATTGACGACTCAGTCCAACATTGACACATTGTCTGTCTGAAAAAAAAAATACAAGTAACATGAATATTGCACATTTTCTCAGGTGACCAATGCGTTTGTGACCATTCATGTCCGAGACTACAATGACAACCAGCCCACCATGACCATCATTTTCCTCAGTGAGGACGGCTCTCCAAGGATCTCCGAAGGCGCCCAGCCAGGCCAGTACGTTGCTCGGATATCTGTCACGGACCCAGACTATGGGGAGTATGCCAACGTGAATGTGTCCCTTGAGGGGGGTGATGGGAAGTTTGCTCTTACAACCAAGGACAGCATCATCTACCTGATATATGTTGACCAGGTCTTGGACCGAGAGGAACGGGATTCTTATGACCTGAGAGTCATGGCCACAGACTCCGGCACGCCTCCTCTCAGGGCGGAGTCATCGTTCACCATTCAGGTGATGGATGTCAATGACAACCCCCCTCTTTTCGACCAGCAGGCCTACAGACAGACTATTCCTGAGGTTGTCTATCCTGGCTCCTTTGTTCTCCAAGTAACTGCCAGGGACAAGGACCAGGGCCCCAATGGGGACGTACGATATAGCCTCCTCAAGGGCAAAAACTCTCACTCTGACTGGTTTTCCATCGACAAGGTCACTGGAATCATTACCACAGCGATGGCTCTGGATTTCGAATCAGAGCCAGCACCGAGTGTGACCGTTGTTGCAACAGACAACGGCCGCCCACCGTTGTCTTCCACAGCAAAGGTGGACATTGTGCTGCAGGATGTTAACGATAACACACCTGTGTTCTCCAGCAACTTCTACAATGCCTCCATCAAGGAGAACACCCCAGCTGGGACCTGCTTCTTAGAGGTAAGCGGACACCCTGAAGAAGCTTTTTCTGCGGCCTTCTTTCCCTCTTAATCTTTTTATCCAACTCTCTTTCACTCTGTTCTTCTTTGTTATGGAGGTGACCAGCCTGCAGCCAAAACCAAATATTCACTGCCTCCCTTGTCCTCTCATCTCTTTATTCACTCTCTCTTTTCACTCACACCCTCCCCGCAAGCTCTCTCTGATTACTCCCCCGGCAAACGCTTGATTTATACAGTCATACAAATGAGTCTGGAAACTAAAGTCGTATCTGAAGTGAAAAACAGTCTCAAAGTTATATTCCAACATGTTTGCACTTTGGAAGCTTTGTGATTACTGAGCGAGGAGGAGAAGAGAGAAGCCGTTGTGTGTGCTAATTTAAGGTTAAAACGATTTATGGGAAGAAAAAAGAAACAAACGGAGAGACAGACAGGGAGGCAGACTTCACCTGCATTCCTGAATCCACTGCGAGGAGATTTACTCGGTGCTGGCATGTCCTTTCTCTCACCTCACATGGTTGCCATGGTCACCAAGCCATCAGCATAGAGCGGTATCGGGCGGCAGCTCGGCCGTTTTGCTTTTATCTTGATTCTCGCGGGTTTTATGTATAAGGAGGACCTCTCCTGAGAAATGAAAGAGAGGATGACTGGCTGTTTGTCTCCCAGCGAGGTCTTAACTCGGCGTCAGGCGCTCTTTCGACCAGCTGTTTTTCCCGGTTGATTTCACAACTCCGCCGTGAAGCGGATGACATTTGAGCATTTCTGCTGCGCCTGCTGCTAAAACCTAAACATGCAGTGGCTCTAACAAACGGTTTTGGAGCCCTAATCATGCCAGACAAACTGGAATTAGATAATAGTTGAATTTCACATTCTTGCAGGTTCATGGATGACGTATCTGGAAAGAGTAACTAACTGGTATTCTGTGGAAACTTGCTTACGGGCCTGTAAGGGAAGTAAGTAAGGGAACGTAATGAAGAGGAGGAATATGAGATGCTAATTAATTAGAAAGAAAAAAGAGAGATGGAATAACCTGGGGAAGGATTGAGAAATTAAAAAAGCAATACGGATATATGTACAGCCTTAACGCAATTCATTTCCAATTTGTCTTTTCAATCACAGCTGCAACCTTTCTATTGCTGAATTATTGAACCCTGTAATTTGCTCCTAATTAGCCTGCTCTGTTATCTGTTATTATCATCCCTCAACCAACACATTGAAATCCCTGGACCTTGATCCCAGTTGCTGCAGCAGTTCAACTGTTAGTCGTTTCTCTAATCCTAGCCTGCAGGTATTCTGGCAGTAGGTGCAGGCGTTATCCCACGCCAGACACCACGGGTGGTTTTGATGCCAAAGTGAGTGAATAAGACTTGAGTTGCTCATTTCGGCACGTTCCCCAAAATCCAGGCGAGAGTCCAAATACATGGGCTGCGATTTACAAGATTATGGTAGCAAGAGTAGACTTATTTTCTGGGCTAATGAAATATGTGGACCCTCAGATAGGACACACTCACGCACATGATGTTATACCTGACATCATACCCTAATGCATGTTGTTCCAGATTTGTTCTGTGTTTACTCGTTTTGCCTGCCAACCAACTGTCTAGATTGGGGAGCATTTGGTATTTTACTCTGTCAAGAAACTGACAAAGTGAAGAATTGGGTCAGCTAGTCCGGTAGACCCAGTTTACATTTTTTGTGTGATGTTATTTGGCACCGGCAACCAAGTTGTGCGGTTTTGTCATGTTTCTAACAGAGTTGAGGCGAAGGCAAAATGTTCTCAGAATTGAATCAACATTTACAAAAGATAACAATCACATCACTGTTTGACTTTAGGAATTATTACACTGGACTGGCTGGCTCGGTTTGGATTTGTGTAAAAATAGCGGGAAATTAGCAAATGTTTAATATCTAAACAGGGAAATGTGTTATCAGAAGAGATCTTTCATGTGGGAAACACATAAGGTAAGGGGTTGTTCTTTTAAAATCATTTCTGCCAAAGCTAGTTGTCAGTAAACTCTTTTTCTTCTCTCACGTTCACTCGGTTTCTGTTTTTGTTACTTGTTTGCTCAGTTTCTCTTTTTTAGTGTCTTTCTCATGATGTTTCTTTTGATTTTCCACTCACAAATACGTACAAGCAGCAGTATTGTGGAGGAAGTTTCTTATCAGTTGGGCTACTAAAGTAATCTGTAATGTGCTGCACTGTTTATGTAGCCGCGACACAAAGGAGTTATTTATTTCTTGGTTTCCCTGCTTTCCTCTTCTCCCACTTCCTTAAAGTATTTCCCAGGCAGGAGAGGTTATGGTGCCTCAGAGTGTGTGTGTGTGTGTGTGTGTGTGTGTGTGTGTGTGTGTGTGTGTGTGTGTGTGTGTGTGTGTGTGTTTGTATGCACATTCATCTGACTCAGGTTCATATCCTGAGAAGGTAAGGGTCATGAGAACAGTGTGAATGGTGGCTGGTGATGAAAAGTGACAAGCATATAAGTGGTGCATTTTCATTGTTTAAAAACTCTTATTCGCATGCAAATCTTGCTGGAATTGTCTGATCTATGTGGGGCCTTTTTTAATATGAGTTTTTTTTCTCTTGTATAATCTGTAGGATTTTTTTTTTTAGAGACATGGTATTTCTCTCCTGTGTGGGCCTCGCAGAGTTTCTGGCAAATCCAATGACACGCTCACATCTAGCATTGCTTCACGTTGGGTAGCCACTGTTGATCTCACAAGCAGTGACATGCACACGCTTCTCAAGCCTCAAGTGCAGTACAAACAGGCATCAACAGATGAGATGCAAGCAAGAAAAAACATTGATTAAAAAAAATAATAGTGCAAATTAAATAAAAGGACCCGAACAAAGGAACAATTCAATAGTTGAGAACGAGATGGCAAAACAGAAGTTTTCACGTGTGTGTCTACATATGAGCATTCCTGTATGTCAAATCTGTGTTTGTGTACTTGTATGCTCTTTTGAAGCCAGTAACTCCCTTTCAGCAGGTGATGCATCTCCCCTGGGATGTCAACCATGTGGTTTCCTGGTCAAGCCTGTTAAACAACACTCCATCATCTCAACAGAAGCACAGATGTGCTCAGCTGGGAGATGTACAAACCTGGAGAGAATAGCTTGCTGGCATTGCCTTACAACTATGCAATGGTACTGCACTGCTTGCAGTTAGATGACATGTTAACACCATGCTATAAAATGAATAATTTTCTAAATCAAAAAGAAAGAAGGCACAGAAATAAAGTAAATTATGATTAAAACCTTGAAGCCATGCTGGAGGCCCATGCAGGAGGCTGCAAAAAACAGACTTTGCTATGCATCAGTCTTGCTAGCACTGGAGGTGCTATTAAATTCAGACGGATTATTCAAAACGAAACATGAATATGCCCCTGATTATGACATCGCTATAGCAAATAAAGTAATATTGGTTAGAGAGTATCCAAAATAGAAATGGTGCAACCTCTAGGGAGCGTAGATGTTCTCAGTAAATGTAATTACAATCTTATCACAGCAAATGTCTTTGGAAAAACATTTGGTATTTGAGATGCTTTGTGAGTCACCAAAGACCTTGTCAAAGTAATATTTTAACCTTACGGGGGCGATTTCATTCTCACCAGTCAAATTAGACCAAATCTTGCTCTACATGACATTTCTTGGACAGACCTTGCGGCTAGTGAGGTAAAACAAGAATTGAGAGTCGTACAAGAACATGTGAGCGTGAGTAGAGTGTGAAGGCGACTGAAATAGAGCAAAAACACATCGGAAAGGAGACAGGTTTCTTTTGACAGGTGGAGTTAGTCCTCCTGAACTTCCCGCTAAACCACTTAAACAAACACAGCACGTCTGCCTGTCGAAGCAATCAGCAATTTTAGTCTGAAGTCCAAAGTCTGGAACCCCATGGCTAAAGTCTCTACGGATCCATAAGGAAATACTAATCATATTTAAAACATACACACACACACATGCACACTGAGACTAATCACATTTGATTAACCAATAGACCCAGAGACATTTAGTAACACACTGAAAACAGGAAGGTGTTCTTTTTAAGCTTCTTGTAACCAGACCAGTCTCCTGCTGGTGTCTCGCTGAATCGGACCCCCGAAAACCAGAGCCAGACCAAACTCGAGCTTCCATTTAGCTTCCACGCTCTCCTGCAGCCCAGACTCACAATACACACACTATAGTTTTTATTAAGCTTGAAAATCTGAGAGGGGGGTGGGCAATGAAATTTATTGTCCGCTTGACGTCTTCCTTCACTGCTTGTTCTCGAACAGTGGCAGCTGTGCTTTAATACGGCCCGCGCTCTGTTGAAACTTTATCTTGTGTGTTTTAATTAATCTGTCAGTGTGTTTAATTTGCCTGCATCAATAGCTGCGTGTAGAAAGGCTGCAGGTTGGAGAGATCACTTGTCAACGCATGTCCCCGTTGCATCGAACAGGTGATCAGCGCAGACAAACAGTTGGGTTCACGCACAAACAGACACCCGCGAGATCAAAAATTTGGTGAATCGTTTCATGCTGTTAACAGCTGGCCAGTGTTCTGACACACTTAGTCTGTCTCTGGTTCTGTATTTCTGTCTCTGTCTCCCACTCTCTCCCTCCGGCTCACACGTCTCTCAGCTGCCAGCGAAGTTGACAGGATGTGTGTGATGAGGGATTAGGATGGTGTGTCTGCCATGCAAACTATTCTCATAACATCCATCAACACTGACTGGGAATTCATCACCTGTTTGCTACTGGAAGCTCAGAAGCCGTGAAGAAAGACCATCTTGGTTTTACGCTCACATGCTAATAAACCTTCTACATAATGAGGGGGACTTCATGATGGTAATGGCTGTCTGTTGTTTTTACAAATATCTAGGTTGCAATCCATGAGATCTTCATTATTTAAACCCCTCTCGGTCAAATTGATTATTCGATGGATTTCCGTAAAATTCCAGCAATTGTGCCATAAACCCTCCCCCTGGACTTTGAAGATCCCCAGACTTTCACTGCCAAATACCTACAATTGAAGAGACATGAGACTTCCCCCACGTAGCCTTAGATGTAATTTGTGTCCCGTGACAATTAGAAATGGCTAGAAAACTAAAATGGTGAACATGGGACTTTATATGGTCAAGGCACCAGTTCAGAGCCCTGTTTTTGGAAGAGCATTTATTGGCTCTTTGATGTGTGATGGATACCGACTTGAGTTGAATAAATCATACTTTGGTCTTTCTTTTTCCCCTCAGAAGCAGTAGTTTGGTTCCATATCACGAGCTGTTGGCATATGCGGTGTTTTAACCCTATCAGAGGGTTCACTCAAGTGTGCTCTGACTGGCCGATGCCTCTGTGGAGAGAAAGGCCTCACGCCTCATTAAGCCCAATACTCCGTACCATATGGCAACAAGGGGTTTTCGTCTCTCACTCTTTCTTTCTGACTCTCTCTTGTCTGACTGTTTTTTATTCCATTTCTTCATCTCATCTGTTAGTGAGTATCTCAATTTCCATTCTTACTTTCCTTTTACCTCATGACTCATAGGCTTTTACTCTTATGGCTCCTGTACTGGTCTCAACTTTATCCTTGCTTTTTAAAAAAATAATCAATCTTCCTTTAGTGAGTGAGACTCAAGTATGGAAATATTTTCTGTCTTTCTCTCTTTTCGTCCCTGGACCATTTTAAAGATGAGCATTTCAACACTATTTAATTAAATTAATGCATCACTTTTCCTTCTGATGGGACTTTTACTTACTGTACTTTTATTATTTCCCCTACCTAACGGTGACATCGACTATACATACATCCACAATCCAAAGATATTTTACACAAAACTAGTCATATAAATTAACCTAATCAAGTAAACATTATTGGCTCACATGTGCAAGATGAAAGAAGAGTTCCCAAATATCAGCCAATCACTTTCCACAACAATAAAAAAAAGGTGTAAAGAAAAGAAATGTGCCAATTGAAAAGTTTTTATTGCAGACACGGTGGGCACATTGAGCTTCAGCGTGAAGATAGTGTCGCTCGGTCCTCAGAGGAACACACTCATATCAAACAGCTGCAGGCACAGGATCCTCCATGTCCCACACAGACAAAACTAAAACCATTCACACACACATGCACACGTTTTCTATCTGTGTCTTCTCCTATCTCTCTGTTCCAGCTCTCCTCGGCTGCTTTGCATCGTGTTTCTTTTCAAACTTATCTGGCGTCCAGACATCTCCTCTATCTCCAACATGGCCACCATTTTGTCAGTCTCCTCTCTTATTGCTTCTCACTCCGACACTGGAGCTTGAGAGTAAAAGGAACAAACTCACAGGCACACACGCACGAAAAGCTCAAGTGATCAGCAGGTGATCTTTTCGGCCCTCCAGAGTTCATTTGGTCACACTAATCTAATTTCATGACACGCTGAGTTAAATTGGTGTAAATTAGTATGCTTCCTGTGTTTCTCTCGATTGTATTTGCTTTGGGAGGGGTTCTACAGTTTGGGACAGCAGGTGGTCGATAAGTTAGGGGTGAAGGGCGGTACAAGCAGTTGTTTCCCAGTGTATCAGATTCTGTCATTTCTGCTTTACAGAGAGATACGTGTTGGATTTGAATTCACATTTGGGTTTGACCAAGACATTTCCCTTTGAGCGCTATTCCCTTTGTTGCTATTTTTTTGCGCGACACAAGGACACAACTTGTTTGTGCGTCTGTGCGTGTCTGAGCTGCTATCTAGCTGTCTGCTCCGTTTGTGTTGTGTCTGTTCCAGCTCTCTCCATGCTATTTATTTTCATCTCAGGGGTCAGAGACTGTGCAGCTTTAGATATTTGTTTTCTCAAATGAATCATCCATTCAATCATCTGACTTCTCCTCTTTGACTTCCTTCTCACCTCAGAAACTCAAACGTGGAGATGCTGAGAGACGCGAGAGGGAAACATTAGTGTTCTAGATCTAGCGCTGCGTTCGCTTTGCCAAAATACACACTGAGTTTTTTTTATTAATGGCACCAACTTACAAAAAGTATTTTATATCCAGTATGGTCTGCATCACGCTTCCCGCTTTCTTTACATCTCCCAGATACATTTCTGTCATGCAAGCCCCTTATATTGGCTTTTCCTCGGACTCCAGCTTTAATAAGGATAGTTCTCACCATGAGTTGTCTATTAAAGGTTCGAGCAGCAACAGAAAGAATGAAAGAAAGTTTCCACTCCCAGGGAGGAATTCTTTTATTAGAATCTAAGAGAACCTCTTACTACTTCCCACCTGTCCACTCTACCCTCCACCAATCCCCATTTCCCCTTTGTTTTTGAATGCTGTCTGGTTTCACTGAGCTGTACTCGACGTGCATTTAACTGTAAATATATATTAGGCACATTCTACTTTAGAAGTAGGTGCATAAATCTAAATAAATGCATGTACAGAGATGAACAGAAGTACAGGATGAAACCCTGGAGCATGAGCTTTAGCGATAAAAAACACACACTAAAAACTCAGAGACTTATTTCCATTGTGGGCCATCGTGCATGTGAGCGTGCATGTGTGTGTGTGGTTGCTGGCCGTGGACAGGGCTGGAAGGACTACAGGAGTGGAAATAACTTTTTTCTGTTTGCACGGGCAACTGCTGTGATTTGTTTCATTGAACTGTACAAACCTTGAGCCGCAAGGGTTACGGGATGATTAATGGCAAAGTGATGACAAAAGGATAGCTCGGTGATCAGAAAGGGAAGGAAAATGTTGGAACACAAAATCAAGTGTCAAAATAATAATTGATTTTGATTTTAAACTTTTTCTTGATCCAAACTCCTGTCTCTTTCCTTTAGCAGGAGCAGTCACATCATAAGACACGCTCTGGAGGTTCCTGTAGCTTTCTGGACTCAGTGAACTCGTCCATGCAGGACAGGCAGAATACTAATTTAATAAGCAGTCTTGAGATGAGGAATAAACCTCTTTTTTTCCGTTTAAATTGACCACCTAACTAAGTGTGGGTTGGACTTTTTAGAAGCCGTGCTTAATGCAGTCTCGTCTATAATTTCTCTATTTGGGCCAAGGTCTATCATTTCAACACAAATAGCTCTGATATTCCTTTGAATGAACACTCCACTGCAATATAAGGAAAGCTCAATTTATGTTAACACAAATAATATACCTATTAATACATGCCTCTGAGTTTGCCGTTAATAATGGCTTTAATTATTTCTCTAAGCTCTTGAGTTTAAACATCCTTGACAAGGCGTGCAGCTTTCATACTCTGGTCATTCAAAAATGCATCTTCGGGCAACTTCTAGCTCCTTTCAGGGTGGTCTGTCTTTTTCTGACCAACCATACTGTAATTCGTAAGTTACGGAGTAAAGGAAAATGAATTCTTCCTCTTTCCTGTCACTGTGCCCTTCAGTATACCCACCCTGCAATTTGGACAAAGCTCTTGTAAGAACTATGACAGAAATTTGTTTTTTTTTCGTAGCAGCATGTCTTGCAGTCCGATCATGCAAGGTGTTTGTGTTGGAGTTGTGTAAAATGAATCTCTCTGACATGAAACAGTAGTCACTCTGTCTTTGTTTAACCTCACACTGAGTACATTTACAGGCATTTGGCCTGGGCGATAGGTGTTGGCAGAGGTTATGTAAATCATCTGATTTGGCCTGTGTTTTGTCTTGCTGTTGCAAGTGATTTAACTTTGAGACTAAGGATGTGTCAGATTTAATGTCAATTTAGGAGAACCAACATTTCTGGTGCATGCTGCCCAAATCCAGCTCTGTGGTTTTGGATCAGATTTACTGCGGCCTAACACACCCTGGTGCACAGTGTGCAGTTTAGGAAGTTCTTTATACTACTTGGAATAAATCTCTTGGTTTTGAAATAACAGAATTCAGCAGTAAACGTGCAACGAGGTGATGTCCTCAAGTCAAAGTTCACAGCCATGAGAAAGACAGGCAGAGGAGATATACGTTACTGTGAACAGTTGACAGAGATATATTGCTGTCACCAGTCCGAGTCTGAATGTTTGGAGCAATCACACACTCGGTTCTCTTTGCTTGAAGATGTTGCTGTGCTCCTACGTAAGGCATCAAGGGAAGTGACAACCAGAGGGAGTTGCACCAGTCATCTCCGAATGTCAACGTCTGGTGTTGTATCTCACCACAGCTTAATGTGTTCACATCATGGCTCAGCAGAGTGGGACTTGTGGAAAGTGGGAGCAGTTGGTTGGTGGCAAGATGAAATGGGATACATTTATTATTGGATCTGATATCCTACTCATCCATTTTCATACGGAGGAGAGGAAGAATGTTTTTTTGGTCCATGTATTAACAAGGAAGGGTTGGCAAGGATGGGATTTGCTTCATGATTAATCTGAAATACATTTTTTCAACACACACTATAAACCAAAATACATCAACATAATCCACCGTCTGAAGGCCAATCACAAGTGATACAGCAACAATAAGACCAATAAAATACTGCTTGTTGTACAGAATGCATGTATACACACACACACACACACACACACACACACACACACACACACACACACACACACACACACACACACACACTTCCTGTGGAGCATTGGATTAAGTTAGTATGGCAACTGTGGCAGCTCAAAGCAAAGTCTACAGTTGAATGAAGTGTTGCAGCTTTTGAATGGTGTGTGTGTGTGTGTGTGTGTGTGTGTGTGTGTGTGTGTGTGTGTGTGTGTGTGTGTGTGTGTGTGTGTGTGTGTGTGTGTGTGTGTGTGTGTAAGGATGATTGTAAACAGAGACAGGCTAAGTTGTGTTTGTGTCTGCTAATGATCGTATAAGCCATTCCTCTCAGGACTGTGTCAGCCTGGATTGCTAATGGAGGAACCTTGTTATGTTGGGGATGCACAGTCGCTGGAGCAGAGGCAGACATTGGTAACTTGGCCAGCGTCCTACTCCTTCTAAGGGAATATCAATTTAGAAAAACGCTAGTGCTTTCTGATGTTAAGTGGCTTTCCCCTCACACCAACACACATATACATCCACACACAGACGGTTAATTCCTACACCACTTGAGGGCTGTTCAGAGTATTTTGTGCCCCACCCCAGGGGACGATTATAGGAGAGCTGCTTGATTGCAAGACTCTTGAAGAGCCGGATCTGCTGCTCTAACCGGATACAATCGAATTGGTATTTTCTTCTCCACAGCCTTTGTTTCTTATCTAAAGAATGGTTCTTTCAAGTCAAGCAGATGGAGAAACTGAGATCACAGGAAGTGCAGAACAGATGATACTGCTTAGTTTGTGATCAACGTGTAACGCCATGTACATTAAACACGCTATGTTGTAATGAAGCATGCAGTGATGGTAATGCATTGCACGAATCTGATATTGGCTGATCCAGATTGTGTACCTTGTAAAGCAATTGTTTTAACTTGCATTGTAGAACCTTTTTTGCAACATATTGCAATATCAAAATGGTATTTTCAGATATATTCTGCTTCTTGGAAAGTAGAAAACCAATCTTTGAACAGCAGACGCAATAATTTTTTGCATCAACAATTCTTCTTTTTTCTTTTTTCTTTTGTGTTCTTTACTCATGTTGCAGGTAAATGCAAACATTTAAACACAACACTGGCTATTTTGTTTTGTTTGTATATGATTTCAACTTAATAATAATATAAAACTAATTTAAATGTGATAGTGACTGATAGTGATGTCAGAATACCACGTTAATGCTAATGCAGGCCATCAAATAGTTAAACACAGTCTGTTTAATCACACATACTACCAATCATGTAAAATCATATTAAAAAAGTGGCCGAGGATTTTATACAAGGAATGTAGTGCTCTGCAGGAACATCATATCATGTCTACAATTAAAAGATGAATATGTGAATGATGTATCATAAAGACATGAATAGCTCTCGAAAGATCAGGAAAGAAATAGTGGAAGGAAGGTAGTGATGAAAGGCGGAGAGCATGTGGTGTGAAAGCATGAATGCAGGATGTAGCTGAGGTGCTGATGGTTACCATGACAATGAGAGACGTAGAAGGGGGTCAGAGGAGGTGGGGCCGAGCCAATTCATCACAGCTTATACTGTGTGTGTGTGTGTGTGTGTGTGTGTGTGTGTGTGTGTGTGTGTGTGTGTGTGTGCGTGTGTGTGTGTGTGCTTTTGTGACTTCACCTCTATCTGTCAGAGTACGCCCTTGAAGCAGGCTATTTCTCTCTCTGACACCTTGCCTGCACACACATTTACACACATAGTTGTAAAAGAGAAGAGCGGCGCGTTGGACAATTAGATGACGAGCAGACAGGAAGTCAGCAGACCAGCGATGCCGCTCAAATGTTGACACCATTTTCCAGACAGAGTTAAAGATGACTGATAGTTCATTTCAGTCTTTCTTCCCTTTAAATAGGCGACCATGTACTCTGTTGTTTACTTGACAGTTTCTTTGATGACATGCAGACTGGGAAAGGGATCACAAAAGGCCACAAAGATGCACTCGATTCAATCTAATCCATTGATTAGATGACCATGGCCACTAGGAGGACTCTATCTGTCTCTGCAAAATAGAACGCCCTGAACATTGCAGATTGAACCGTGTGTGTGTGTGTGTGTGTGTGTGTGTGTGTGTGTTTGTGTGTGTGTGCGTGTGCAGGGGAGTAATCTTCCATCCAGAGATATTTTTCATGCTGTCAGGGGGAGAGTGGGGTCATGTTATTGTAACTGGGCACAGATAGGAGCAGGCAGACAGTCTTCATATGAACACTCACCCATGTGAAGGATGATCGCCATTACTTCATACAAATAGCATGTGTATGCGTGCATGTATGTGATGGGTTGGGAAGCGGGATGGCTTTCACAAGGGTTGGAGCCATCGTTCAGCAGTAGCCATGGTAACGGGATTCTCAGGACCTCATGGAGGGGGGAGAGAGGAGGAGGAGGAGGAGGAGGAAGGGGGTTATGGAGAGAAGAGGAGGAAGCAGGAGGGGGGTTATGGAGAGAGGTGTTGGCGTCTGTAAAGCGATGATGTAGATCTGCGCCTCGGAGAGGCCAAAGTACAACCCAGTTTGTATGTTCTGGACACATGACTAATCCTAGTAAAAATGTAAATAAAAGAAGACCTCAAAAGGATTTCTTACAAATGTGTCAGAAGGAAATTACAGACTCACAAAATAGCTACAAACTATGCAAAATATGCAGTCTGAAGTAATGGTTGAAAAAGACAATTACTCTAGATTAAACTTGTAAAATCTTAAAACTGGAAACAGATTTACATGCAATTGTACTTTTTTTTAACAGCTCCCATAGTCCTCTTCAAGTAAGTACAGAGGTGATTTCTAGTCCAAAACCCATATAAACGTATTCATACACCTCTTAGGAAACAACATAATTTCATGCACATTTGCAAGACAGATAATGCTTGTGTACGTGCGCAAGCACTCAGCTGGCTTTCTCAACACCTAACGTGTGACTCACCTAATGTGAGGTTCACCATCCTGAGCCAGCTGAGAAGAGACACCATGTGCGGGTTTTATTTGCATCACCTTTAAATCCCTGTGGTCTGCCGCTGCTTTGAGGTAAACTGAGGTAATGTTCACCCACAACTGTAAATACTCACATGCATGAGCCAGGTTGACTGGCACAGCCGTGGGTTTGGCCTAGCGGTTTGAATTAGCATGTTGTTCTGTTCCTGCTTGCCTTTACTCACGGCTTCTTTTCTGAACTGACGGTTCAGGTTTGCTCCAGCGTTTTAGGCTCCCGCATCCACAATACTTCCCCTTCTGTCTCTTTCAATTCAGCGGAGAATCTGGACAAGCACACACACACTTACACACACAATATACACAGCCTCCAACTGTGGCTCTAAATGGAGCCCTTTGTTTTCTTAATTGTCAAATTAAACATGTCACTCTATTTGAATGGGACACACATACGCCAGCTGCCAGCTCACCCGATTGAGAAATGGGGGGTTTAGCCCTCATTCATTACAGACACAAGCCCCTTCCCCCCTAAAGAAACGACTTGAACATGCTTGAAAAATCTCCCTTTCACACACACACACATGTGCATGCACAAACACAAATGAGGAGAGGATGAGGAAAAAGTCGGTGCAATCTTTTGTCTGTCACACAGTGCGGCTCGATGGACGACCCCCCTCATCTGGTATTAATCACCTCACAGGCTGCCTCTTGCTTTTGTGTGTATGTGTGTGTTTTAGCATGTGTAGTGTCCGCGAGCATCTAGCTGTTACGACCAATATGTGTGTGAGTGTGTGTCTGTGTGTTTCTAGTCCCAGAGAGCCACGAGAAAGCCCCATCTATCCCAACCCTGTCTGGGAAATATGAAGGAGGAGTAGGGAGGAGTTGACTTTAAAATGGAAAACTACAAGAGTGGGCGCTCTCTCTTTCTCCTTTTTTCTTTCTTCCCGCGGGTGATTATTCTTTTATATTTGTTTGCCCAGCAGACGTCCTGCTCTCAGTACAATCAAACATCCTCCATGTTACACATTAGTGTGGCCTTTCTTCCAGCTGCCTCTCCCTCAGAGTGGGTTTGATGTGAACCCTGGAGCAGTGTCCAGGCTGCCCGCAGCTCCATACAATGCACACCTATTTTTCACGCTGCAGGGGCCATTCTCCTGCTTGTTCCTTGATGAATGCTCCAAGATGTTTTGTAGAGGAAGGATCATTTAGCTTAATTAATGTCCTCCTGCCGCACGGCCCCAAAGACACATAATTAAAGCTGAAATTCAGAGCCGTCTTTATTGGTTTAGGATTCAATAGAGCGAGGACTTGAACCTCGGCTTGAAGTCCAATCAGTGCCTCATTTAGTATTTCTGAGGCAGGTGTTGGTTCTCTATTGGAAAGATTTTGCAGGGAGTTAAAGAAAATCTTGTTTTAAAACAAAACAAATAAATCATAGAATCTGGCAAAGTTGATTAGTGTCAGGGTTTGAGCCACATCCGTCAGTTAGATTTACATTTATTCTAAAAACAAAACAGGTTGTTCTATTTTCGGAGCAAAGCTTTCTACTTTCCTACCCAGCCTCTTTCAAATCATCTCTTTTTGGTTTCAGTCGGCGACCACTCAGTCTGTGTGATGAAGTGATCTGGATTCTTCTTCCCAGTGATTTTGGAGGACTGTAGTCAGGTCCACATTTTCATAAGGTTAGGTTTGATGAATAAGCCTTCTTTTGGCACAGCTCTCTGGGCGTCTGAGAGTGTATGTGTGAGCTTTGCTTCTCTCTCTTTCGACTTACATCAGCGAAGCATGATATACACCAGAGAGCATTTGGCTGAAATCCTAAATGAGATACATTGAGTCGCCAGGGTAACAGAAAAAAGTATGCGCGAGTCTCTTCGGTGCCGGACAAAAGGTTAAATCCTGATCCGCTCCAAGTTGAAAATTTAACTTTGAGCTTTTAAAATATTCAACCGAGATAAAAAGCACAAACGCTCCCCCCATTAAAAAGGGCAAGACAAGAGGATTGAGAGACGAAAATGGGACGGACAGGCGTGCAGGTGGACTGGCAAACAGGCTCATATTCAGCTACGCACACAATTTCACAGTCTTTCTGTCTCAATATCGTGGTAAACGAGGTTAATGCGATGCTGGTGGTCTGAACGGCGTTAGTATGCTGAGTGTTCCATTAATGCTGCGGTGTTTCACGTTGCCCACTGCAACACACACACACACACACTTACACAAGCACACACTCAAACTGAGCATCCAACAGAGATCGACAGCCAAAATAGAGGAGAGCTGTGCAATTATACACCTAATAAATCTGTCATTCACTCATTTTTGTATGTATGCCCCAACTGTGCACACTCCCCTTACCTCCCCTAGCCCGGCGCTGCTGACCTTTACACGTACACACATTCATACACATGTAGACGCACACATGCACGCGAGCTCACAGATACAGAGGCTCGTATAATCATGTTCATTCAGAGGTCACCTTGGCAGGAGTGAGCACATGTACAAAACACACACTTATTGCATGTCTGACAGCTTGCTTATGAAGTGACTTAAATATGGAACCAAGAATGTCCCAGTTTAGACTCCGTCGTCTGTCGGTGTTGTCCCCAGGCTGAGACACACTCCTTCAGATTCCACTGTTGGGTGAGGCGATGGGGAAGGGGGGTCTGAGTCCTGGATCAGGGGCATACATTCACTGCCTGGTTTAGCCATCAGTCTCTCCCACTTTTGGAAACCTACAGTAGACGAGGGGTGGGGTTCCTCCCCGTGTCCCGCACTAAGCCAGAGTTTGGGCTCAGCAGGACAAAACAGGATGACTGTGACAGATGTACTGGGGTCTCTCAGGTGTGAGAGACAAAGGCACATTTACATCCCAACACCTGTGACCGAATTACAGCCGACAGCTCCATCCTTGAGGCTTGGCTGCAACTTCCTCACAAATTCATATTCCTGTTGGGCAAACCTGACTTATTCCAGTACATGTGCAAAGAAATATGTGAAAGAATGCAAAGCAAAGTTTTAAATGACATTGGTAGGTTTCGTGTCAACTTGGATATAATATTGGTTATGACATAGCAGGTCGAGTATAAAACACCACAATTTCAGATAGTTTGCTTGACATTGCAGTTTGTGTTCATGGAAGATATGGAGACAACTTCTTCCTGGCACCAAATGTATGTGTGCAAAATGTGGCAAGCAAGCGAGGTAAGTAAGACAGTTGCATAGTTAAATGTCCTTTAGTCATGTGCTTCAAGAGTCATTGTTATACAGTAGCTTATAATACAATGTACTCATTGAAATGATATTTGTGATCACTGATATAAATACTGTGGGTAGATGACTGTTCATTTTGAATTTGGTTCCCATTTGTTTGTTTTGGTCCTTGGCTGGATCCTCAGAGTATTAACAGATGTAGATTAAGTGTTCCAATATGGCGCCTCAGTCATTCCAATGAAAGTAGCTTATGGGGGCATAAAAAGTTGTTCAGGCTTTGGCACTTCAGGGATCATAGCACATGCACATTATAATCCTTCATGGTTGAGCTCATTCTTTGCAGACATGAATGGCACACAAATGATATATTGATTTGACTTTGGTTATTTATTTTTATTGAACCTGACTGATACCTGGATAGTACAACACATATTTTTTTTGGGTTAATCAGTTGGAGATTTTCCAGCAGTGGGTATACTGAACCATCAGTGTTGTTCTAACCAGGAACACGAGAGACAAACTTTTCCTCATCTGATTGTGGACCCCTCCAAGGTCCCTCTAGCTACCCTCGGGGGTGTCTGGACTCCAGTTTGGGAACAACGTCTCCAGACGCCACCTAGCAGAGAAATAGGAGGTAGGAGTCAGGTTTGGTTAGCCAGCAGACCACAGAGCCAGGACAGGGGTAATGTGAGACGCAGGCTATAGCAGACCTATGGAAACGGAGAGATGTACATTTATAGTCCAGTTTTAGAGATTTAATCTGTGCTATTAAGCTGGCCAGCGGCGTCCATCTGCTGGTCCTTTCTTACGGGATTTTTTCAAAGAGATCTATCACTGTGATTTACAGGTCTCAAATGGTCCACACTCTCTGTCTCCGTCTCTGGGTCAGCTCTTTTTCCTCTTTTTGTTCTTCTCTCTTGCCATGTCCGTATTATTGTACCTGTGCTGTGAGCCAACCGCACGCATGCATGAGTTCACTATGAAACCACCAGATACAGTACAGTAAGTAGTGTGTTTACACATGCAGTAAACCCCAGGGACTCTGTGTACACACATGGGTCTGTGTTGTATTTCCCTCAGAGGTTAAGGTCAGAATCTCAAGTAACCCACCCTTCCCTGTTCTTAACTTCAGTGCCCCCCTCGACCTCACTCCAATGTCCTGATCAATTACAGCTACTATAATCACTTGAGAGACCCTCCCTCCCCTTCCCCCTTTCTTCCCCCACCTCCCTCTTCTCACTTCATCTCCTAAGATCATTTTGGTCACGGTGAAGTTGGCAGTGTAGCATGAATGTCGGCTGCAGATCAACTAAGAGTGCAGCATATCTGCTTTGGCACTTGTTTTGTATTGCTGGTATTTCCCTATTCTGCTAATCATTTCCATACACAACATCCATTTTTAGTCACCAGTGGTTTATTTTCAATGAGCAAAAATTCCTTTCAAGTAAAAAAAACTAATTTGTGATAAGTGGCCGAATGTTTTGGTCATCTTTGTCCTATTTTCTCTGTTAGCCTTTTCACTCGCACACTTGGAAGCAATCACACGCAGCCACACGCACACTCCCACATGTTCCATCACTCAGTGTTACTGTTAGACGTGAATTGAATGGTGGGAAAATGTGAATTATCAACAATGATCTCAGCACTGTAGCAGTGTATTCTCCATCTGGCATACAGTTTAATACTGACCACCTCCAGGGTGAGTCAGCTGTGAGGAAATTAGTCTAATCACTGGTCTGAATTTGCTGCAAGGGACATGAAGGACACCGGGCAAGGTCAAGGAAATGAGACAGAGCACTTTGATGGTACAAAACTTGTACTCACAAAGTAATATCCCCCCATTTCTTTAGACTTGGTTTGTTCCACCCCTCATGTCAATATATGTGTCTGTCTGTCTTATCCTCTTAATCCTCTCTCCCCTAAGGGATCGATTTTGCAGATGTATGTAAATATCCACATATGTGTGTCTGTTTTATCCATCCATCAAATTGGGTCAAGGCCTGGGCCCAGGGCAGAGACTGGGGTGAGCGCTGGGTCTAAGGACCGCTACTCACGCGAGGTGGTGAGTGTGGACCCTGAGCCATGTGTCAGCCCCGTCTCTCACACATAATGTACACACAGATGCAGAAGTAGATTGAAAGTGACTCAAACCCCTGTGACAACACTTGTGTTACATAATGCTGCCATTTACTGAAAAAAAGTTAGGTCTCTTTCTTGGATTGAGACATTACACGGTAATTTGTGTGCTGATTAGGTTTCATGGCCATAATGCCTGTGTAAACTACTTTTGTAGAGGATGTCATGCATTGGCATCGACTACATTTTTATCCTCTCAAGTACTATTTGTTCGCTTTTGTGTCAGCAGTGTTAGGATGAACATGCAACAATTTGAAAGCTACTCTGGTGTTAACAGAAGAATAACGAGTGTAAAAAAACCAAGCAAAGAGATAAAGGATTTGACACTTGAGTGATTGAGTGTATCCCATGCTGGGAGAAGATGAACATGTGCTTGTGTTTCTGAGTCCCTGCTTGAAGGCTTCACAGGGTCACACGGGTTAAGAGGGTTGCAGTAAAGTTCATAGATCGGGAATTGTGGAATGTGGTCTTGGACATTGGCAGCAAAAGCTGTTGCACACACTCACCTCTCTGCTCATTCACAGCAGGTTAAAAGACAATTCTCGTTTGATTCAACTTGGGTATTGTTTTCATAGTTGTCATGCTCCCTTTGTTTTCTTTTGCAAAGAGCTAACCTGGGGGATTGTTGATAACCTGTTTATTTCGTTGCGTTTCTCACCCTGTGAAACTCTATTGTCCCAATGTCAGCGTGTAGAAATGATGGATAAAACTGGAAAAAAAATGTAATCCAAGGTTTAATAATGCATAATTATCCTTGAAATGGTCATTTTATAATCTTCTCCCTCTGCCCAGCTTCCCAGAGCACATATATCAATTTCCTTTGTCATAAACGCAGCCTATCGTGTTACTCCAGTCATAAAGTTGTACTCGTATTCAGGCTAACTTCCTGTCACTCAGATGTCATTTAACACCCATAGTAACCTGAGGTCAGCCGTACTTCCCCACAATTGGTTGCATTTAAAGTTACCTGAAGTCTACATGTGTGTGCAGTCCATACAGCTAGCGTATGAGCACCACCATGTTTGGGTTTGACTTCATCTTGTGTATAAACATAAAAGTAAATCATGTGGAGCCTGGGCTGAGTGGACTGTTTGTAAGTGTGCAGGAGGGTGGAACAGCCGTGGTTTAAGGTAATCGCTCATGTCAGCAGTTGTTGAATGGGAAGCAAGCTTTTCGGCTGTGTAGTGGTTTATATGTAAACAAATAATACAAAATCTTCTTGAATCTATGTTTGTTTGTATTTCTGTATATCTACTCTCGTGAGGACAGACAACATATTTTTGCTGTTTGACAAAAACAAGCATTATTGATGAGATGTTGACAATGAAATATGCTTTATCTTCTTATCAAAATAGGAATTACTTGCTATTTAAGGATCCATGTAAACTAATTGAGAAAGAGTTTTATGCTGAATTGCTTTGACATTTACCATCTCTCTTCCTTGTCTCTATTTCTCTCTTCATACAAACACTGGTGTAGAGTGACTGATAGGGTAGTTTATAATGCTGACTGGCTCTCTAGTGTTACCCCCACCCTCTACACACACACACACACACACACACACACACACACACACACACACACACACACACACACACACACACACACACGCACACATACAAGTCCTCCCTCACCACGCAAGGTTGTGTTTCAGTCTGTCGCTTCAATATTTCATGCCCCTTGTAGCGCCAGCGCTCCAAGATTTACAGGCCTATTGATCATGTGCTGGTATGAAGGGGCAGTTTAGAAGAGCACCCTCACAAAACCAGACACAAGTCATCAAAGCACCAAACCTGTATGTTTATACCATGTCTCCTCTTTCTGTATCATCTGTCTGTGTTATTCAGAGGGAATCTGCATTGCAGTGTGTGTGTGTGTGTGTGTGTGTGTGTGTGTGTGTGTGTGTGTGTGTGTGTGTGTGGCTCTAACCTTTGCAAGTACCAGGATTATTTCCCATCTCTCTAAACTAAACCCCTCTGGAAATCATTACCTGGAATTGTTTGTGCTTCAAAGACGTCTCTCCCTCCCAAACTCTGATGACAAATCAACCCGTTAAGCTCCTCCTGGCTCTCTGTTGTATGAACTGATAGGAGGCGAGGAGGGAGAGGGGACTTCTGCTGTTTGAAGAGTTTTCTGTTAAGAAAATATAGCATCCTTTTGTATTGAGAGTTTGATTTTAGAAAACAGAGCTTAGTTTTTGCCTGTGCATGATAAGGATTGCTTGTGGCAAAATTCGCAGTCCTCTGTTGAAAGTAAAGTGGTGTAACATTACCATTTCATATCGCATTTCTTCACTTGTATGCCCCAAGCTGAGGAATGGCCTGTGAATTAAAATTCAAAAACTGTCGGCCCTCAAACGACCTTGTCGGTCCTCTGAATAAACGACTGACGAGTCCAAGAATATCACAGGCAGTGAGAAGATGTTATATATTATGCTTTGTGCTATCGACAAAAAAATCAAAGCATTCCCCCAAAGGGATGTGGAACTCAGAGATAGAGATGCAAGCAAACAACATATTTGGGAAAAACTCATCTACTATGTCTACTGTGCAAGACAAAGAGGGAACAAGGGATACAAAAACAGCTGCATTGATCAAGATTGATCAACAGTGCATTCCCTAGGAAGGGGCCATGAATAGAGCTAATGTGTGTTGCTAGTTGCTCGTGGTATTGAAATATATGTTTGTTGTGGGATGAGTACATATGACACAAATGTGCTTTCAATGTGCAAAAATCCTAAAATAAATGATACACCCAACTGTCCCATTAGTGCGGAAACCCATGTGGCACCTAAGCGAGGTTAAAGCCACAAGCAAAGGAAATATATTCATAACAATATTTGCTAATAAGATCTGACCTAGTTCGCTCGCATGGCTTTTGTGAGTCGGACTGTCTCTGTGTGTGACATCATGCTGCCATGGTAACAAACAACAACCACATGAGGCGGTTTACTTTCACCATAATTGAAACATCATTTTTCTTATGCAATGAGCTTCATTACAGTATGAAACCAACTGTTAACAAAATGCACACAAACACACGCACGCAAACATACTGACACGCTGTACATCACTGACCTCGTACTCTCCTTCTGAACCGGCACCTCGCGGCAGCTGTTTGATTAAGGCTGAATGAGAAATCCAGATGTGTTCGCCAGTGAATCGGCTCCCATAATGAACCAAGGAAACCTATTTTGTCTCAGCCGCTGTCTGTTGAGCTTTTCTTCTTTATTATTTCACAGAGCTTTGGTCATGGCTGGTCGAGATTGGTTTTCCTACCTAATCCCCGACGCCTTGTACAGTCTGGCTATCACTGTCAAGGGGCTCACTTACACACATACGTTTAAACATTTGCACATACACAGTTTGCCTGTCGCTGTGGGGCGCATGCTAAAATCCCATTTAATCATCTTCTGATTGACAAGCATCCTTTTTGTCCTTGTCCATAATGAGGTTTGCCCAGAAATGGCATAGCCGTTAGAGCAAAGGAGAGCCAAAGAGATAGACAAAGAGAACATGCCCAACGCAGCTAAACATTGGCTTGCTGGAAGCCATATGAAGGCTCCACGCTGCGCATGCCAGTTATATTTCCTACATGTCTGTCTCTTGGTCTGTGTGAGCAAATTTTGCGATTTTAAGCATAAAGGAAAAAAAAAATCTGTTTCTGTCACCAATCGTTTTATATGCGTATCACGAGGGATGGGAGGAGGTGTGTGTGTGTGTGTGTGTGTGTGTTACTCCTGAGGCGACATAATAAAAAAGTCTAATTGGATCTGTGGAGGAGAGGTGTGAAATGCATGTCAGCAAACTGTAGCGATTATTGAGTCAGACCAGACAACCTGCTGGGTTGTCAGCCTGAATCTAGAGGTTTACAAAACGTGAACAGAGACATTTGTCTTCAAAGAATTATCACATGGCATGAGCCGGGTGATAATTCAATATGAGGACTCACGGTCTTTTAATGAAATCATATCCTGATGAAGTCATGTTGCGATGTTGTGGTACAGAACTATATTGTCTAAGTTGATGATAACAAACACATGCAAACTCAAATTTTGGAGAAAATCTGATTGTTTTCCAATAAAGTTCTACAATAAATGAGAAAATACTCAGGACAATTCATTTGTCAAGTATTTCATTCCAACATGATGATAAGAACCCTGTGGTTATTCGCTCTGTAGTTAAAAAAAATTGTAAATTAAAGATTTTTTGTATTTTGTTTTTTGACTTTGTATGTAATTCTTACTTTGTTGGAGCGCTGCTTCAAACTGTGTCTCTGTGGTGAAACTCTCATTGTTGTGCTTGTTTATCAGTACGTTATGTTATGACCTCAGTGCTTCCCCCTTGTTACACCACAAAGCCTGAGGGTTGTCAATAAATACCTCGTCATAGCTGTTGTGGCAACAGATTCCTTTTGTTCGTTCATCGATAGAATATTTTAAAAAAACAACAACTACAGACGCTGTCGATATTTATTACAATGCATAACATTAAGTTGAAGCTTCTTTCAGCATATATCACTTAAAGCTAAGTGCTATGTTGAGAAAGTGTGTGTGAAAAAACGTGTGTTTTGTGTGTGGCGTTTTCATGATGCTTCATGTGTTACTTGTGCGTAGACGTCTAGTTCCTGCACATATCGTTCGAGGCAGAACTTCCGTTTTTAGGTCCTAACAATAGAGGCACCTTCCTGGTGTATCGCATCATTTCCTGTCTTGGTTCTAATGTCGTCTCACACCACAGAATCCGCTAGAAGAAAGATTGGAAATCCACGAAGTAATCACAGAGAGGGTACAAGTTGAAGCATCCGGAAAAGCTAATAGGACTGAATTTTATTCATTGTATAAATTGTAGGAAAACCTGAACCTGTGACATTTGTTGCATTATTTGTTGCATCATATGCTTGCTTGTATATGTGTGTGTGTGTGTGTGTGTGTGTGTGTGTGTGTGTGTGTGTGTGTGTGTGTGTGTGTGTGTGTGCATGCGGGGGAGGGATTCTCAGGGATTATCAGCCATCTTCATGTTTTGATGGATCAAAGGCCACTGCTCGGGTGGTCTAGTGCGTCCAGAGGAAGGCATGAATCTTCTTGTCCAACTTTTGCTTCTTTCTCTCTCTCTCATCTATGGTTTTATTTCAAAGCCCATGTAAGGCGAGCGTTCAAGAATACTCAGCAATGACAAAACCATGGCACTCTACTGAGCAGTGTGTCTTTACTGTTGAATTGAGAAATGCCAGCAAAGCTGGAACCCTCTGTAGAGGGATGTTGCATGATTCACCTGGCCCAGAGCCTTGTTTACAGCAGCTGCTGAGTGTGATACAGGCTGGGAAGACTAGCTGTGTGCTACAGGACATGATGCAGGCAGGTCAGAATAGGACAGGCCAAACTAACATACTGCTGACAAGTTAATCTAGTCCTGCTAATCATCCAACACTCACTCCAATGCCAGGGATATGGAGCAAACTGAAGCCAGTCCAGTTGTGATGACAACGACGTACATGTTTAGCAGTATAGGGGCTTATTGTTGCTTTTCATTTTCTTTTTTTGTCGTCCATTTCCTCTTTCCTCGGTATCCCGTTTAAGGAAAACACTCTTGTGGCGCCATGTAGCCTTGAGGCTCTGATTGTGTTTAATCTTCCTGACTGATTCTAAGCTTCCATCAAACATAATCATAATGTTTGGCATAATGCAAATGTGGCTTGGTCATATACGGGCTCATCAAAATCAAGGGAAGAGCCTGACACCAAAAATGCTTATATACAATGCCGAAGAAAAATATCAGATTCAAATGTAGCTGATTCTATGATACGACAGAACGGGACAGTTTAGTAAGAAAATGCCTGAAGCTCTCTTGCTAATGACTAAACTTTCATTGACCCAAAACAGGATTACCATCTTTGATTGTTGACAGATGATTCAATTTCTATAACAACGTGTTTGCCAAAGAGTCAATCAGAGCATAACGACTTGAACAGAGGATGTGATTAAGTGACACTTACTTGTGCTCATTGACACTGTAACAGTGTCTCATAATGTCTTCATAGTTTCTCTTTCTGAAAAAAAAAAACACATTTCCCTTACAGCTGTTACACATGCTCCTCACATCCCATTAAATACAGTGTGGCCATGTGCCACAAGCAATTGTTTCAATATTCGTAACAACATTAGTCATACAGTTGTGATGAGTCATTACAAATGGTAGATACCGTACTTGTAATAAGTACATATCCTTTATCATGCGCATGCTGTTCAGTACTCAGAGAACTGTTTCAGTCTGTAAAGATGCGCTACCTTATGAGATGGCCCAATCACAGACAAAGATGGTGAGGAACCTTAAGCAAAGTGATCAACGTCTGGGTGTGTGTGGCTCCACTCAGCCTTTTTTCATTCTTTGTTTTCTGAACCTGACACTGCTCAGTTCGCTGTTCTGGTGAAACACTGAGCGAGGGGAAACACAGTATCTACCGATGGAGCCAGTTCTGTAGTGGCAGGCGCATTGCAGCTGGAGTTCTGCTGTTGTAAGCCTGAATTTGAGTTGCCCGTACGCATTATGCTGATAGAAGATCTCGCTTTGCTTGTTTTGTACAGAAATTGTTATGACGCGTGTACGTTTCCAAGTGTCCACTTTAGAACTCTGTGTATGTCTTTGTGATCCTGTTTAATCTTACTGTACACACTGTCGCCTGGATCTGTTTGTATCCCTTTCCTTTGTTCATAGCAGTTGTGCGTGCGCAGGCCTGTGTGCATGTGCGGAGTCACAGCATGTGTAGCTCTGTGCCAGTATGTGCCACAGTGAGTGCTGGAGATTAGCGAGAGCATCAAAGCGGCGAATCAGTGAAGCAGTGTTAGAGCAATGCCTGCGTTTACTGCCCCCTAGCCTTCTGTCATCGGCCACACCTAGTGGGGAACAAAGGGAGCGGAGGCTGGCACTGACTGGAGTATAGAGAGAGTGAGGGGGGAGAGTGGGAAGCGAAAGACAAAGAGGAAAAACAAAGATTAAAAACACTGGGGATAAAAAGCCCTGGCAGGGATAAGGGTGAGTAAGGAATGAAGGCTTATTACAGGGTTTTTCCTGCTTTGAACAGGATTTTTGGCTGTTCTTTTGTCCATTAGGGCCAGATGATGTCACAAGTACATTTTCATTTTAGTAATGGCATGATCAGTGTTGAGTTGTGGGCTTCATATAGGTAAATCCAAATCATTTCAGAACCTTGGTAATGACATATAGATTGAAGTATACGGCCATGTCATCGTTGTAATGAAATATAATGCTCAAATGTTTCAAGCCTTCCCCTCTTGAGCCTTGAGCAACAACTGTAGCAACTGTAATAGCAAAGCAATTTAAGTTTGCCTAACCAGAATCATGTGAAGTAGACTGAAGCTGATATTTGTCGAAAATAGTGAACCAAACTAAAATTTATACCTGTTCATCGCTAAAATCTGTTTTTTTTTATGGTCTGTGTGTTTTCTCTTTTTGGAACAGCCAGAGTTTGAGTCAATTTTGGTTTGTGGTCCATTTACAAACCATCTCGTTTTCATTGTCAGAGCTGGCTGCAGTTCAGACACACAATTCAGTTAAATGTTTAGATTCAGATTAAGGTAAACTCACAAGTTTACAAATGACAACAGTGCTCTTGCATGTTTTCTGGGAAGGAAAATGACACTGGCGTTAGTTCACTTTCCAGAAGTGTGTTGCCACAACTGCTGAATGAATGTACACCAGAGGAAACACAGTGCAGCCTAAAGTAACTAAAGTAAAATAAAAAATCGACCAGAAATATTTTGGGTTCTTTTCCTTGGTCAAAACCAAAATTAGAGTGGACTGTAGCAGAAAAAACATCCCGAAATGTATGCGGCACACCCTGTCTGTGAAGTAACGGACAGTAAACTCTAACCAAAACTAAAAACAGAAAAAAAGCAAATCAAAAAATGTACATACCTGTAAACATGTACAAGGATACTTTGATAGAACCAGCAGGGTTACAATTCAAATGTAGAGATGGATTACAACCAAATTAAGAGAAAAGTAAGACAGAAAATAAATCCATACAGATAATTGACGCGGCTTTCCAAGTTTTACTCTCAGCTAAAAATTCTGCACATGTGGCCTGAACAGTTCAAGCCAGTGGGGACAAATTGTCAATAGAAACTGAGTCAGTGGACCGGAGGGGTGGAGACAAAGAGCGGCTATGGAGATAAGATTGAGATGACAAGGATCAAAAAGGTTCTAATAGGGAAATGGAGTAGTAAAAAAAGGAAGCTGCTTTAAAAGGACTTCCTGTCAGTGCAGAGATGGGCCAACAAGGGGGAATCTGGGGAACGTTTAGGTTAGCCAAAGTGCCCCCAACACAAAGTGCCATTGTGTGTCTGCAGTGGCTTGCTAACTGGGGTTGACAGGCCTGTTTTTACTTGACCCTCTGGGAGCAATGTGTTTGAGATAGGAGGAGGAGGGGGTGCTTTTCTTTCCCTCCAGCGTCCAAGAAGCTGCTGTCTTTTCCACGAGTGCAATCGCTTCCATGCTTCACTCATAATAGACACAAGAGAGGTATTTTCCTATTTGTCATACGGAGGCAGATCTCTGCATGCTGAGGGTTTGCTACCAAGATGAACATCCACTCGGAAGAACTGTTGTTTTTTTTGGTGATTGGCATTATAAATTGAAAAGAAGGAACTGCGTAACGGATAAGTTTGCACGTATACCGCCATGCATGTCCCAGTATGCATATATGTTGTGTGTATGAGCATGTGTGTGTCGAAGCAGAGTAGTTAATTCACAGGCAGCAAGCAGTGTGCAGAGTCAACATGGTGTCGGTAATGAAAGAGCAAAACCAATAAGATTTTAAAGACAGCGGGGACCTGTTTCTCCTCTACCTCCCGCAAGCTTTGTATACTTTTATTCCAGCATAATTTTCATCCCTCCATACCTAACTTTCTGTTTCTTCCATTGTATCTTATTCCACTTTTGTTTTTGCAGTTGTATCAGTTGTCCCTCTCTCATTCTCCTGTGTAAGTGCTGAGCTGAACTAAATGTGACCCTGGTGATGGTGAGCTTCGCTTGCTTGCTAAGGTACGGTGCTGCTATCTGAGCTGAGGGGAGGGAGTGGGAGAGGGGGGGGGATTAGGGGTGAGGAAAACACCATCATGTGGATGCCTCTTGGAGGTCAAGTAAATACATTAAAGGGTAAGCAAACAGAGAGAAAGCCTGGGCAGAAGCTGTTTTTGGCAGCAGCGCATTAATATGGGGGTTGGGAAAGGGAGGCGGCAGGATGCAAATCTGTCATAGCAGGTGCTTGTTGAAAGACATGGCGAATGCTGTATTAAGGGTTTAGTTACAGAGGAGTAGTCTATGTAAGCTTATTTTTCGTAATAATATGTGTTTGAGGTGCGTAATGACTTAAACCTTTTTGAAATACAGTTTACTGTCCTCCCTTCATTTTACTCACTTGCCTTGATCTCCTCCCATTTCTGAAACCTAAATCCACTCAAACGTGGCTTTGATCTGGGTAATAATCTGCGCCACCCCCTAGTCCACTGCCCTCTCTCACCCCTCTCCCAGGCGCCATTGATGTGACCAGCCATGTGATAGCTGGACCCCATCATTTCCCATTACAGTGTGGCTTAGAGAATCTTAGTCAGCCCCTACTACCTTGAACCCTTTGGCTTACTGTGTTGGAGGTCTGTTTACCGCGTGACTTTAAGATAATCTCCCCTCTAACTCCCGGCTAAACCTCTCAACCTTCATCACCTGTAGTCCCCTCCCTTATGGGTGAAAATTATGCCAAAATAGACAACAGACATCTAAAGAAGAGTCACCAAAATACAATTTCTATTTCAAATCATGCATACTTCAAATAAAACCATATTAATATTGATAATAATAAAGAAAGAAATAAAGCTTATAAAACATAATTTTAGACAAATGTATGTAACTGAATGGTCCTTACCTGACTAAATTCAGTTTATTTAGATGTGAATGGATGTCACTAAAAAGCCTAAATATCAAACTCTGCTCATCTTCTAATAAGATACATTTGTGTTGGGGATATCTGTGGTTATTGAAACCACTTCTTTCAGCTGTATTCCCCTCTTTGCTGACATAGTTGTTGGGCAGTAAATGAATGTGTTAAAATCCTGATCATATTGGGCCTTCATTTCAGATGTGAACATGTACTTTTGCTCAAAAGATGTGTACTTTGTCTCGTAGCGGTGCTTCACATCGCCACTTTTAATAACCGTCACGGTCTC
Organism: Clinocottus analis; assembly: GCF_023055335.1. NCBI lineage: Eukaryota > Metazoa > Chordata > Actinopteri > Perciformes > Cottidae > Clinocottus > Clinocottus analis. The sequence continues at coordinate 11,601,896 of NW_027176207.1, read as the reverse complement.
TGACCATATGAGACATACTAGTTTTGAACTGCCCGTGGGAACAATTAACATAGACGAGTTTGTCCATTCGTTTTTAAAGACTCTCTGTCCACCTTTGCTCTTTTTGGAGAACGGTGTGAGAAATAATTTCTTGCTTACTTCTTTGACTATTCAGTTCTCTCGCCCTGTCTCTGTGTGTCTCAATGAAACTGCGATGCTTATTGGAATACACATATTTGATTGGCTGAGTAGCATCACGCGATATGATTTACAACACACTGGACTGCTGAACGAGTGCCTTAAAGGCTCGAAACCGATGCTGGTTAAAATAGAAGCGTTCCCACAAAATGTTATAATTCTCAATTATTTATTGGTTGTAGGTCCAAGGCCTGCCTATTCGTGACACCTGTCCTAAACCCCCTGTTGCACATCTCCAAAGCACCACATTAGTTCAGCTCCCTCTCCCTTCTTTGCTATCAACTTTTCCTTACGCACACTTCTTATCCTAACAATTAACATTCCGCCTGACTCATATTATACCGGCAACTTTCCCGTCATCTCTCAGTATCAAACACATTAATGGGATCTCTCTTGCATCCCCTTTCAGTCCAGTCTTATGGTTACATGTCCTTTGTTTCTCCCTGTGAAGACACTGACAGGTGCATCATGATTCACACAGCCGACTGCAGCTGATCCACTGTCCACTGAGATGTGGACTGCGTCACAAATGTTGGAAATGGCATCTGTGTTGCAGCTTGCTTCACTCTGCTCGAGACTTTGTCAAACTTTTACCATAATCTTCATTTCTCAAGCAGTGTGACGGCATATTTTTCTATCAACTGCAAATGTAATGGTAAAACTTTCTGCATTAGATAATCAGTTGTTCTTTTTCATTGGAATGACGTCAGACACATTGTGGTAATGATTCAGCACAGTGAAGGACAGCAGTAGAGATGCAGATAGCGGAAAAGATTAAGTGATAAAGATGGAAAAGGGCCCTCAATTAATGAGAGTCACTGGAGTCTCATTATTTCTTTCTTTGAAGCTTAAGTCTCTCTATGTGGAGACTATTCAGCTTTAAATTAATCTCCATTCCAGTTTATCTCTGCTCCTTCACCTCTGTTCAAGCAATTAAGATGTTCAGTTTCCCAACACTGCTAAACTGATAAAGCAACTGTGTAAGCATTCAACATTCCTTTGAATACCTGTGGTGGGCTTTTATAGTTTTTTATTGGAGCCTGTGGCTCAGGCCTTGTCTGCCCAGTTCATGTCTGCAGTGTTTGTGTTCGGGACTACTACTGTGCTGTACGGCGCTTGCAGTGGGTCTTTGTGTTGAGAAGCCCTTTACCAGGGAGCTGACTGATGAAGTGTGGACGTGAAGCTGATTTAAGACTTCTTTCCACACATCTGTAGGTGTGCAACACTAACCTCCTTCCCCCTCTTTTTTTCTCTTTCCTCTTTTCTTCATCACTGCCTGATTCGCTCCCTGCAGGAGTTGGCTGTATCTCTGACCCCAGGGCCGCATCATGCATAGCCAACCTGTTTTTCTTGGAAATTCCAGTTGGCTGAACGAGCTGTGGAGGATGGGATGATAACAGGGAGGCAGACTGCGCACATGTGTTGTACCTCTGTGTGCATGAATGTACCTTTTAATGGATGCTCTATATCACTGACAACCTGGTTTGCCAAGTGTTTCGGGGGTTTTATGAGGCCTCCGGTGATTGCTTTAATCTGATAGGTGCCCTGCTGTTGGGCTGAGCCATTACTTTCCTGACTGTCTTTTGTTTGCACTGAAATCAGAGGGACAGAGAAGCAAATGTGGAAGTTGCCGACCCAAAGGAACGATTAAATCCATCCTGCCTCAAACAACTGGCGAGAGCACATGAAAAGCGTGAGGACCGAATGAAGGAAAAACAGAAGAGACGAAGCGGATTTAAGCAGCTAAAGTAGCTTCAGACAGAACAGTTTATCCCGAGAATAACTTGGCTGCCTCTTCTAAGCACAGTCAAAAAACTTTGGTTTAACAGGTGCTTTAGGAATCAGGACCCTGTTTCCCGCCACTTCCTCATATTCACCTCGCATGTGCAGAGTCAGGAAATTAATTTAACAAGGATAAGCTAGTCTTTCAACCCCTCAGGCTGTGTATGAATATGAAATCGCTGTGTCTAATATCTTTCCCTACAAATATACATTCAAGCTTTTTATGTCTCTGTGTGTCAATTAAGCAGAATTAAGTTATACTATGGATGTGTGTGTGCGTGTGTGCATGTGTGTGTGTGTGTGTGGGTAGACATAGTGAGCAGCTTTGATTGTGGGTATTGATTAGTCCATCTGTGCGCGCAAAAAGCAGAGAAACTGGGTGCAATAGGTGTGATTTGAACATCTGTCATGTGGTCAGCTGCTGAAGAAGAGGAGGTCAATGTCAACTTCCCCCAGAGATCTAAAATATGTGCAGACAAAGTGTCAAGAAAATATATTTTATGTTCAAATCTTAAAGTTAAATATTTGAACTTTAATGTCTATTTATTTGCTTTTATGTTTTTGACTACCTTCTCAAAAACATGGTTCAAGTTGATCCACCAATAGAGACACTCAGACAGCAGCATACCTTCTAAACATGCTCCACAAAGAGTCCAGCTCAAGCTGTTGATTGCACGGCTTCGCTCCACTAAACCAAAATTGTGTCTCTAAGCCACTGTAGCCCTGCGCCCATTCCGTCATGCTTCCTGGATGTGATCCCTGAGGCACTGGGACAGTTTCATCATGGCCTCTTCAGTCTCCATGTCTACAATGAGCCGAAACGATAAGGACAACGGACTCAATTAACACCAGACTCTATCCAAATAAAGTATAATGTGGATTGTGGCTGGTAACATTTTTCAGTCAACAAAGTGCATTATCGTCTAATTATCCTTAATGGGGCTAAGCAAAATATGTATATTATAATTTACTAACTTTTAGTAATATCATATTATTTACATTGATCTCCAAATGAATGATTCCATGCCAATTTTAAGTAAAAACTACCAAAATTAGATAATGCATTTTTTGGTTTAGACATTTGAAGAGTTTTGAGTAATTTCTAAGTCTAAAACAAAATGTTTTTATTATAAAACATTTGCTTTTGTTGAATTGTCTTGATATTTACCTGTTAAATTTTAAAAACGTGCATATTTGGATGTATCAATTGACTGTGGCTCAACATTTTTTGTGAGGCGCAGACTTGTTTGGGCAGCGAACCTAGAACCCACAAACGCCCACTACTGCACCCCACTCACCACCAAGTGCTCAAAAGATGGCAGATAAAAATGGCTGACCTCACACAAACCCAGAGGTAAACTCCAAAAATCCTTTGTCACAGGCGCAGTGATTCCTCGTATCTTACGCCTACGGCAGCTTTGGTTAGGGCATTGCCGTACGTTGCCAGATGGAAGCCTTTAACTCAAAGACTTATTACATTATTTATCTATTACTTTCTCTGCCTTGAGGCTAAAAATACAATAAATCTAGCCAAACTTGAGTTAAAGGATCCAACACTGACATGTTTCCAATTCAAACTAAATCACAGCTTTATATAGTTAATCTGAAACCAAGTCCCCTTCTGTTGAGCAGCCTTTTATTTTTTTTTACAGATGCATACAAGCTTCCAGACTAGTTGAAGCCTGATTTTCTCCATGTAAATATTTATGTTTCAGTGTAATTTTATTTCTCGATCTGTAAACCAACACTCAGCCATGTGGGAGGTTCACACTAATAAGGCATAGTGTGTTTATCATTATAAGCAATCTCGGCTTTGTTGGGGACAGTTTGAACCGCATGCTTGTGTCCTCCAGAAAGTGTCGTACAAAAAGTTCATACTCATCTGACAATATATTTTATACATTTCAGGGATGAGGGTCAACGCAAACTGTGCTTCTGAGTGTGTTTCTGTCATATGTATTTGATCAAATTAATGTCAATCTTAAGGGTCAAAGAAGAACCAAACTTCCAGCTGTGCCTCTGTTTCATTGTCCCTAGAGACGTGTGTGTGTGTGTGTGTGTGTGTGTGTGTGTGTGTGTGTGTGCACGTGTGTGTGCAACAGGTTATCGCTAATGCTGCATGAATCTGTCACTGCCAAAATAAAAGAAAGCAACACCTGTTTTCTCTGTACAAAAGCAGGAAAAGTGTGGCATCTTTGAGGAAATCAACACCCGGTGTGATGTGACATTGCAGGGCTCAGCGAGTTTTTTTTTTCTCTCTGAAGAATATCAGGCCAGCACACAAAACAGATGTAACCAGCTGTGTGTACGTGTTTTTTCATCTTTGTCTATCTCTGTTTTTTACACCCTAATCCCTTGTGTACATCTGTAGTTTCTCCACGTCACCTTACCTTGTTCTGCCTGAGGGCAGGCAGCCAGCGACCTACACCTAAAGGAATACACAAGATAGCAGGAGCAACCCCTGAGCTTTGAGCTCACATCTGGCTCTCGGTTACTCTGATCGTTGTTGACTGTAGAGAGGCGCTGCAGCTCCAGAGGGTCCATGTGTTTGTATTTGTGCACAGTTTCACACTTCAAACAGTAAAACATAGAACAGTGGATCTGTAATCCTATACTGTCTGTGTATCAAAGCAGTGACATCTCCAGTAAGAATATACACGGCAGGTAGCATTATAAAAGTGCCAGTCATAAACAAGGGTGAAAAGCAGGTCAGAATACAGAGGTAAACCACTAACAGGCCTGAAGATAACAGCTGCTGTAAGAGCTCACTCTCTGGCACTGCAGGAATGCCCGTTTCGAATTATGAAATTATGAAAAGATGAACAAATGTGAAACTAAAACTTGAAATAGTTATTTTACAAGTATATATAGTACAGTGCTATAAGTTGAAAATTTGTCCTGAGAAGGGCAATAATGGAGGAAGGACTGTTACAGCATAATGAAGGATATTTAACAGACATGTTCCTTGTTTCTAACTAAACACAATGAGATAAACCTAATTGAAGGTTCTTTATTTGACATTCAGAGTATTTATCTGCTATACCTATGGAAAGACATAGAGAAGTAATGTCGACCTGAGCGGAGTATGAGGCCGCGTTATCTGTGACTTAACATGTGTAATATGGACTAGATAATATAATCAATCGTCAAATAAAATCAGACGTTTATCTCACTTTCCAAGACTATTAACATCTTTTTCATTTCGTCATTTTTTTCTTTGCACAATATAACATGAACCTGTTTTAAGATGTTCTCGCCTGCCGCTGTTGATCCCTCAGTAAAAACCTATGTGCATGAATCCAATTGTTTCTGTTCAAGCTGTTCATCACTGTAGATGACCTTCCTTGGGCATTTCCTGTAGTCATGTGCATGACGAGGGTCAAACAATAAGTAGCAAAGATTAACTGATGCTAATAATGGAACTGAGACTGACAATGGAGCTAAGTTGATTGTGCAGTTAGGAGCAACGGGCGGCTATGCTAACTGGATTAGCCTCTCGTTGACCCAGGCCTGAACCACAGCCAGAGTCAGAGATGGGTCACCTGCCTGGTGACTGTTAAGAGAAACATATAGAGCCTCTTCTTCTTCTTCTTCTTCTTCTTTATTGCTCATTACCATCAGGGTCAACGGCAAGATGAATCCAAACACAGTTAGCAAATGTTATTTAATTTAAGGTTAAACTACTAAGGTCCCACGCAAGACCATGAAGGTCATGAACTCCATCTGCTACACAAGGTGTGTGTTGCTAACTTGATGACCAATAGGTACTGTTAAAACACACAGTCACCATGAACCCAAAGGCAAACACACGCACACACATGTAATGCACTCATACTGACATGTAAACTACTGAATGGTCAGCTTGTAGTCAAAGCAATTACATCTTAATGAGTTCTATTGAATAACTTTACTCTGCTGACAGTTCAGAAGCCAAAGTCTTGAGTGCTCCACACACACACACACACACACACACACACACACACACACACACACACACACACACACACACACACACACACACACACACACACACACACACACACACACACACACATGTTGATTTGTAAACCATGCAAACCAAAAAATGGCTAAAGGAGAAGATGGAGTCTTTCGCTTTAGTACAAAGTAGCCTCTTATCCTGTTCCCTTATTTTGAATATAAAGCACAAATTCGAAACAATAACCATCAACAAGATTACCATCCTCAATTTCCAAGTGCCCACTTCCAATGAAATACTCTAACAATGGTTTACGAGTCCCATACACTTGTCATACACTTGTCAAAGACAAAATAAAATCCTGCGGTGTCCGAGTGGAGGAAAAAAAGAGACAGATTCCACACTCCCTGTCTCTTTGTCATGTTGTTATTAGAAAACCACTGAAATGCCCCAAATATACACACACACAAACACGCACACACACACACACACACACACACACACACACACACACACACACACACACACACACACACACACACACACGCACACACCGTCTGCTTCCAGCAGAAACACAGATGCATCCTTCGAAACACATGCTGCCATTTTAGCTAGTTAGAGGACCCTAAATTACCCAAAGCTGCATCCCCGAGGCAACTGTGGACCGCTCACTCAATCCTTCATCCTCTCAGTCATCCAACAAAACCCAACAGTCTGAGGTCCAACTACTCCAGTCCGACTTTGTGCTCTCTCACTCCTTACTGCTTTCTCTTCATCTCTGGGGCTAAATTACAACTGGAAGACAACAAGTGATAATCATTGTTCACTTTACATAACAGATCTCACACTGGAGATCAAAAATGATGACTGAGGGAAACATTTTCCCGTCATGTGTTTTGTTCTCACTGTTTTAGCTGCTTTTGCCTTACTTTTGCAGTATCTTTGATATATTCAAAACATAAATCAACAATTGAGCTGCGTGTCAACAATGGAACAGCGTTGAGCCTCGAGGATCAGTTACAAGGGTGCAATGTTGATTTCCCTAATCATGTTTTGAAAAAATAGTCTTGATAATTACGGGCCATATTGCCTCCATCGTGTGCAGACTTAAGAGCATTTAATGACCACAACGCTGAACATATAGCGTCAATTTTTATTTGTCTCTGTAGGTGGTGAACATGCACATTCCCCCTTCCACTTTGACACCTGACCCCAAGTTCCTCATTAGCTTCCCCGTTAGCAGACAGCGACAATAAAAGCTGTGGTATTTCACAGACATGCACCTTTGTTGCTGGCAGCTGCTGCACCAGCCGGAGTGAGTCTTGCTGAGACACATTGGACACAGACAGAGACGGGGTTTAAACAGCTATAAATATTTAACAGTAAAGTAAAAAATAGGGGTGATTTCTGCGCTGATTAAACCAGCTGTCACTCGGGTCCCACAGGATTCAAATTCTTAAAGGGGGGGGGAAGCATCGACATACACACACAGTTGACATGCACACACTGTTGCACACCCGGGTTAAGAGTTGCCACATTGCAGGGCTTTGCGCAAGATAGGATCGCTACTATCAAATCCCCTGCTTCTCTTATCACTATTTTGAGTTCAGTAAGGTGATGTCATCCATCATTCTGCTCCTCTATCCATCTGTCCATCCCTGTAACAAGCTTTTTATCTCCCTCAGACTTCACTTTAACCTCCATTCCCAGTCGACTCCTTCTCCTTTTCTTCTTCTTAGCTTGTTCTTGAGCTAAAGAGCTAATGGTGGCAGACCTGGTTTCATTGCTAGCTTGGAAGGGATTGCACCATTGATGATATGTATTCTAGTTACACATTTTAATCTAAAGAATTGTGGGATGGGATGGGAAACTCCAAGCATCAGATATAAACAAGATGACCTAACTTGTGAATATGCCTGAACAACGGCTCCTGTGTGCTTTCACATGAGATGCAGCCCAACGATAAACTTCCTAACACGCACCACATGTCTGCAGGTTAAACTTCCTGAGGTGAAGCTGTAAATCTGTGGTGTAGTTTACTGTTTAGCTTTGACTGTGGAGCATCTACAAATATGTCACGCTGTGTGTTCGTGACTTGTGTACAAGTATGCACATTTGTGGGAGACAGAAAGAGAAAGAGGCCGAGAGACTTTTTAGTGGCCATCATCTCTTATTATGTTCATTAATAATATTAGCATTCTTTCTTCCAAATATAGAAGTCAGTCTCTTTCACCTCCCACCCCTTCCATTCCTTTCAGTGGTTTGATCGTGCTAATCATTTCCAGCCGTGAACTCCACATGAAAGACAACAAGCACTTGCCGTAATAGGGTGCTGAAAGAACGAGCGAGGGAGAGGACAGAGAAGAGGACTGAAGCTAAAAGAGAAAGGGGAGGTCAAGGGAGGAATGGAGATTGAATGAGAGGAGAGATGAAGCCTCGGTCCTCCTCGTTCCCATTTCAAGGTCTCATGTTATCATTAGCCCTGCCTTTTGTTCCTTGGCCAAACTATTCCCCCCACCCCTCCTCTCCGTCCGTCCCCTCCCTTGTCTCCCTTCTTGCCATATACAGTATATCCTAATTGTACCCATAGTGCCTCAACTAGTGCTTTGGAAACATAAATTGATTTGGAGACTCGACAATGCCTAATATGAGGAATGCAGCTCACTGGAGAGCAAAGGAATGTGCCAGTGAAAATGAAGTCAAATTCATTTCTTAGCTTTATCCGACACTCCAACTTAGTTATTGCTTTTTAAATCCAATTTTTTCAGTTTGTTGTAAACAACTTCAACAATGATGCTTTTGATTTCCCAGCTCCAATTGTATCATGCTCTTTTATGGTCAGAGCTGCTGCTTTATTCTCAAAGTTTTTGGCATTATTCATCACTAATAATTACATTGTGCTAATTAATTTGTGAGATCAAGCAATGCAGTAAAAGCCCTAAAAAGTCAGATGAGGGAACAAACACGAGCAGTCGTGGTAAGCGCCCAACAGGAACTCCCAGAAATGCCAAGCTTGGAACAGAAAATGAAGGCCAATGGCAAAGAAACGAAATGACCAAAAACAGGATTTTAAATATTTAACTAATGCAACAATAAGTCAACAAGACAATGAATCAATGCCAGTGTACAGTTTCATCATAACTGATGTCAACCTGATGGCCACTACTTATGTAAGATCCAGGTTGTAATAAACTGCATATTCTGCATATGGTCAGTCAGTGAAAGAGTAGACCAGTTTGGGACAACGACTTTTACTATGAAAGCCTATAGAGTCCCTCTCTCTCTCTCTCTCTCTCTCTCTATCTCTCTCTCTCTCTCTCTCTCTCTCTCTCTCTCTCTCTCTCTCTCCCTCTCTCTCTCTCTCTCTCTCTTTCATGAGTAGCTATAAAAGTCCAGAGCCGCTGCAGCTGCGTCCTAGAAGCACTGCGCAGACTCCCTCTGACACAAACCGATGTTTTACAGAGACAAACTGCAGAGAACAGCAGGATCCACCTGGACCATCGCCCACATCTGGAGAAGCCAGAATAGATGAGTTGAAAGGAGGCAGAGAGGTTGAAAAGGTTTTGGGGTAGATGTTGGCCTTCTGGTGTCATTAGACACTAGATATTAGTTTGCACCTCATCCCAGAAGGGAGACCACGCCTTCTTTGCAATAAATGCTACTGATAGACGCTTACTTTGAGTGACATATGTGACCATTAAGGAAAATGTCGAAGTCTCCCGTTAAGGAGATGACCATCCATGTGTCTGCAGGAAGAGAATGAGAGTGACAGTGAGAGCAGACAACACCATAGAGAAAGGCTAAGTAGAATGGTAGAGGGACAAAGAAACAGAAAGAGAGAGTACTTGTGAAGAAGAGTGAGGCAAATGAATGATGAAGTCTGGGTCTTTGCTAATGCTCCATTGAGTGATTGCTCCTCTGCTGTCCAAGCCTGCGATGAATGGCTCTCTATGGACAAAAGGCTTCAGGCATGATTCCTGGCTGAATCCGATACTCGGCACGCTCTCCCTCACTATTTTTCACATAGTCCTCACTGGGCTGATGTGTGCTCTAGGCTATGTCTTCTAATAGATATATAGTAGTCGGTCAATGAACTCCATAAGAGGTGAATCCATGTTTCATGTATCACAAGTTCAGATGGTTGGCAGATGCTTAACTGAAGCACGTTTAAGTCCACTTGTGTTTTCATGATTTTTCCACTGATAAATGCTGTGAAAGGCCAATCAAAGTCAAAAAGGAAACTACACAGCTGGTAGGACAGATAATGCATGCACAAAGTGATAACCAACTTCGAATGCTTCATCTGTAGACAGTTATCATTAACGTACATGTTTGAGTCATTTTCCACTCATAGGATACTTGGCCATTTTGTGACGTCAGGTGGGATATCAGTGCTCCCATAGAAAATAACCACATTGGAGGTTTTGCACGTTTACACCCATTAACTACAAATTGTGTATACTTAGCATTACTGTGGACCATTTTCCATAGTGAACCAAACTCCAAGATTTCACCACCTTCCAGGCTGTCATTAATTTTAGGTCATGCCAGTAATGTGTGGAAGTCAACTTGCAAAACCACCATTATGGCCTTTTAATATAATAATGACCACCAAAGGATGTGAATGTTTTTTTGTTCCTCAACTGCATAAATATAATGGGGCCTAATCCAAAACCACTTAGTCAGTAGTAACACACTTTAGAGGTTCAATCTCTTGCTGAAAAGCAGTTAAAAAACATGGCCACTTTAGACCTTTTTTTATAACAACGTAACCACCTTTTCATACACACCCACATCCAAAAATCTGTGTCAAAGTGGAGGTTTCCACACATATTACAGAGACAATACTAAGAAGGCATACTATAGAGACATTTAGATGTTGAAAGATGTGGGCGCCTGTCGGTGCATGTGTTGCTCTGTAGTTGTATGTTTAATACAGCAGCAAACCCCAAGAGAGTACGATGAGGAATAGGTGTGCAGAGCTGAGGCTGGCTGGCTGGTCATGCATCAGAGAGCAGGCTCTGGCGTGGGAGGAATTCCTCCTTGGCAAACACCCTCGTATAGTCCACCAGATCTCTTGATTTAAGAAGACGTGTGTGTTTACTAGATCACTTTATTGGCTTTAAAACTGTGCTACTTTTTTTTTGTTGAGATAAGTGCTGTAAATGCAGGATACTGCAGCACTTTGGGAGAGGAGTTATTTGGCATTGCATTGGCATGTTGGTTTGAAGCTTCTGGGCTGCACAGTGGAAACACAGTAAACATTGGTGCTGGGCTGTCAGATGGATTGACTGGAGGGAAATGTACTGATGGCAGAGGTCATCCTGAAATGCTCCTTTTTTTTAAAGAATTTTTTTTTTTTTTGCTACACATTTCAAACTGTTGTACATTTACAATACTATCATGCAATCAATCTTTGGTTTGTTTGTCTGTCAGTGTATTCATTTTTCTATGGTCAACCTTTGAGTTTAAAGTCCGTAACCACAAAGCGGTGTTGCATATATAGCATGTTGCAGTAGTAAAATCCAAATCAATACATCTTTCATGTTATAGCTCCCAAGGTTTCAATAAAAGAGTTCTCGTGTCGGTGTTTTTTTTGTGCAACCTTGTGTTTTCTTTGGTTGTTTTTTTCCAGCATGAAAAATCCATACCATACTGCCGTGGGTTTCTACATTTCAGAGTGTGTGGAGAATCAATGACCTGCTCTCCTTTAAATGGCCTGTTCTCAGCCTCTATGTAAGCCTTTTCCAGTCCAAAACTACTTCCAATTGGATTTCTGAATACTGTGACCAACCCCTGTATTTTCATAAGAAAACCCAAACACACTATCATGTCTCCTTTGCTGTCTTATCCAGAGCAGAGCGCCATTTCCCTTGTCTTTGAACGTGACCTGCAACCAAATTTATAGGGTGAATATAGAGGTGCCGATGAAGTCACTCTTAGACCAGGTGGGCGGTCATGGGTGTTAAACCCTCTTTAATTAGATTATGTGAAAAGGATGGGGTCATCATATAAGAGAGTGTCTGTGTGTGAGCATGGACACATTCGTCCAGTTCTCATCACCACAGGTGGCTAATCCATTACAGACAGTCAGAAATATATGACTAACACCCAGACATGTGCATAGATCCCAACAGATTGTGTTAGTCTCAACACTACTCTGGAGGAAGTTCTAGCAATGATCTAAATCCCCAGCTGTAAACACTGACCAAAGGAAGAGGCACAGTACGACCCCTAAAACCACAAGTGTCTAGCCGCAGTAACACGACAACTAGAATCCCTGAAGAAGTGGTTCTAATATTCCTTGTGTGAGTCAAGGTGGTAGTGTTTCTGTCCGTAGCCAGTAGATATGTGTAATGGTGAAGACATGTGTTGGTGGGATGGAAGGATGGAAGGAAGGTCCTAGCCGGATGTCTGCTATGGTAGTCCTGTGGGGTTCAGGGCTGGGCCAAGTTCACATGTAGGATTAGTACCTTTCATGCAATGATTGAACAACCAACACAGACATAACAGATATATGTGATAAGATTTTGCTCTCATGATACTATGACATTGTTCATTTGCATTGTGTATTCGCACATGTGACATCTTTTGGAATATTATTTCAGTTGGACCCAGCAGAATATTTAGGCTCGGCTACTCTTAATGAATCATGTATTTTTGTTAAAGTGGTGGTTTTGTGTTATTCTTTGTGGAGCAACTCAGTTTTGCATATATGTTGATTAAATGAATTAATCAATTCAAAATCATAGGAGTTTTAATCCACTAAAAATTTATTTGGGCATGGACAACCCCACAAATTACCTTCCTTTGCCAGAAATATTTCAGCCAGTATTTACACCAAAATGTAATTGAAAGTAAAAGTTACGAGGAAATCAGATATCTTTCTGTTGCCTTATTAGAAAGACTGTACGACAGCGAGGGAGCGAAGACACAAGGAGTCCTGGAGCCTTCAAGGCTCTGACATCTGAGGGAGAATGCTGCTTTTAACAAGCACCATAAACGCCACAAAACAATGTTATGGACCAGTGTAAAACCTCAGTGAGAGCGAAGACCCTGGAGCACAGAGGACATTTCCCATTTGTGTTTTGCAAGGAAATCATTGTTATATTATGGGATTCACGAGTGTTTTAATAGATTTGGTCGGAGCAGTATATGTTTGTGAGTGTGTGTGTGTGTGTGAAAAGAAATGAGTTTGTCAGGTAACACAAAAAAAGTCAAAGCGTGGATCAAGACCTCTGTCTGTTGTGTCTTTGTGATTAAAGTTTAAAATCCTTTGTGGGGGAAACATTGAATAAGGATGAATGTAGGTGTGCGGCTCTCCCAGTCAGTCAGTCTGCATCTCGTCTAATTGCCAGAGGAAAACCAGTTTGACCTTCCAACACTCATTTTACTGTCTCTGTTGACATCTGAACCAAATGCACAGCCTCTGTCAAAACCTCTCTTTCACGAAAGGTTATCTGTCAGATGCTCCCTCTGTATCCATGGTAACTGCACTACCACCTCCTTTTCCCAGATTCTCAAACACATCGTGGGGGAGACTTATCCTTTTTTATTTTTTTTTACATCTTTGATCTATAAAAGTGAATTGCTCTCACAGATGCTCGGTTTTATAGTCCTCTGGAAATCATAACAAGTAGTGCTATGGTGTGTGATGTTTGGACAAGTACAGCTGTATGGGCAGTAAGGTGACTGTAATATGGGACATTATTGTGATAACCGAAAGGCTCCGACACATGTAAGTTTTCTTTCATGCAGATTTCTGGGACCTGCTGGGTGTGTTGGTCCGATGCTTCTTGAAACCTTTGAGTCTCACGGGCTGTTTGGCACCACTGAGCCGTCCATGTCTCACCTTGTGTCTCTTTTCCCTCAGGTGTCAGCCACAGATGAGGATCGGGGTTCCTTTGGCGCTTTATCCTACATCCTGGGTTCTGGCTCTGGAAGCACAGCACCAACACACTTTACCATTGACAAGGAGACCGGCCAGATTTGCACCAGCACAGCTCTGGACCGGGATGAAGGATTGGACAAGTTTGACTTGACCGTCACTGCAACGGATGGAGTAAGAATACAAAACTATAAAGAATTAGAAGCTGTAATCTCTGTAAGCCCTCATTTTGTCAGACAAATCAACTCTTATAGGAAAATAGCTTGGAGGCTACTGCCATCAGACATGGTTAGCTTTTACACTGCTTTTAAGCAGAGCAGACAGCTCTCCCAGCCACATATCAAACCCTTTGTAAGACAACATTGTGTCATTTTTTTAAACTAAAAATACTACGAGTGAGCTATGATTTGTTAATTAGTGAGCCTTTGGTTAGTTTAAGGTTCCGGCAGATGGATTATGTTAATTTCGTACACAGCCAGGCAAGCTGTTCCCTTGTTTCCACACTTGGTGCTGAGCTAAGCGACCCGGCTGCTAGGTGCTTCATACATGTATTTATCACAGACGTGAGAATGGTATCAATGTCCTTATCCAACTCTCATGCCGAAAGCAAATATGCGTATTTCCACAAAAAAAACTTTAACCTTTGCATTTCTGTTCAATTAAAGCCTAATTAACCATAGCTGAAAAAGACTTATGAAACAAGTGAAGTTAAAATCCTCGTTTTCTGTGTTGCTTTAAGACCAAACATTGCTGCCTGAGTGTGTGATGCTCCTTCTGATCAAAGCTTCATGCAGACGGCAAATTAAGGATGTGTGCGCTCAAATAAATCTGATCAAAGAGACACTGAGAACATGTTTGAAGAAGACAACGTCGTGTCTCTTACGGTGTGCCTTCAAAAGACTCAAGGGAAACCGCAACAGCATGGCAAAGCCATCAGAGCAAACAGAGAGGGAGTGTGGGAAGGAAACAGGTAAAGAAGTAGGAAAACCAAATCAATTTATATAACCTTTTTACTGTATGATACCATTTAAGTTAAATACAATGCCTTACTTGACCACATTTACACACTCTTAGCTCTAGCGTCTTCCCAGTAGACCCACATTTTAAAGCATCAATGAATCACATTGAATGCACTTAAATAGACATAAGGTGCAATAAAGCTTGCATTCTCTTGTGTATACTTTGATTACATGAAGAAATAGAATACAATACCATTGTTTTAAATGTCTTGTCATTAGTCATAGTCATAGTCGTCATACTTTTTTATTTTCTCTATTCATGTGAAGCTTAAATTCACTTCTATAATTTACCACCCAACCCCCACAATGCAACTTCTCTCCCAACCCCGGCACATTCCCAGCTTAACTCATCTATTCCCTCCGTCTCAACCATACCTTTTTTAATGGTCTCGTAAAACTGAGCCGGCAGATACAGTGTAATGAGCAGACCTTCTCCTCGCTGACAAATGCATTCAACGGTTGATTGGCTCCATATTTCGGGGATCTTCCACAGAGTCATCTTCCTGTATTCCTTTACAGCTGCTTTGTCTTTACACTTTGACATAAATCTATCGTCGAAGTTTCATAACATGAAAGACCTGGGCTGTCGCCTTTCACCAAGAGATGGAAAACAATTTGATGCTGTCTTCGGGGATATACAGTGCAGGAAGGGAGGGAGATTGTGGTTAAACCTCAAAAACGATTTTCATGATTTATTCTCCCTTTGTCTCAATAGACGAGATCTGTAACATCATTACAGCATTGGCGCCTGCTGGTGTGATCGTGTGTCCTCATAACATAATATTTGAATGCAAAATATCTTGAATTATATGTAATCCAAAGATTTTTTTCCCCCAGGGTGGCTTGAGCTCAGTAGCACGTGTGCGAGTCTCTGTGTTGGACATCAATGACAACCGGCCCACCTTTTATCCAGTCCTCTACACAGTCAGTCTCAGTACCCACAGTGCACCGGGAACCTCCGTTGTCAAGGTAACAGCCAATGACCCCGATGCTGCGGAAAATGGAAGAGTGACCTACCGCACAGCGCCTGCTGGAGGAAGTGGTTTCTTCACTCTCAACAAGGACACGGGTATGTGTGTGTGTGTGTGCGTGTGCGTGTGTGTGTGTAAGTGTGCGTGTGTGTGTGTGTGTGTCACTAAGAACACACTGAACAAAAAATGGAAGAGCTATTGTGAAATGTGTCTGCCAAAAAAAATACAGATTCATTTATCCTCCCTGCTTCCTCGACAGGTGTGATTTCTCTTTCCCGCTCACTCCACGGCAAAGCCAACACGGTAATCTCCATGGTGATATCAGCCGAGGATGGCGGTGGTCTGACGGCGCCGGTCAACGCCAGGGTCAACGTGAGTGTGGTGGGAGGCTCGGTGGCGTCTCCCGTGTTTGACCAGGCCCAGTACTTCTTCACCGTGTCGGAGGACGTCCTGAGGGGGACAGCGGTGGGAGCGGTCCGAGCTGCGACCAAGACAGGTGAGGACTGTTTTTTTTCCTGTCTTTCTGCCTTTGTTCATAGAAGACTTGCTGCTATCAATTTACTTGGTGTGATTTGCCAGAGGGGAACTTGTTTTATGTGCCTTTCTGCACTTGGTTTCATCTCAAGTACCTAGAGAAAAATGCACTAATGGGCTGGAGAGTGTATACGGTGTTCCTCACTCCTGCAGTTGTCCATATACTCAAGCAATAAGAGCATACACTCCATCAAGAAATCACATTCATCTCAAAGCTTGGGCTTTACAGGGGATTATTTTCACTGTGGCCAGACTTTTATTTTCTTTCTGTATTAATGATGGAGAAATTCATTTGGATGGGCCTGTAATATAATGAGTGGGAGTCAAAACGAAGGGTTCTCAGTGGTGTAGTGGACAGTTATCTTTGTCTGTGTAACTGCACAAAGCTTTCAGTAATTCTACCCCCTTGTCCTCTTTGAGTGAGTCCAGCCCTTCGCTAACTCTTACAATAATAATAAACACATCACATCACTGTCAGCTGAAAGCGGATATGGATTCGACGTCTGAATTTTTCATATGTTGGATGTTTACATTAAGCTAAAGACAATTGGATAATCAACAGCTGCATATGGTCTATTACAACTCACTTGTGTTGAAATGCGTAGGTGATTGATCATACGCAGAAAGTATCAAGCAGCAATGCCAAAGATTTGCTGGTTCCAGCTTTCCAAAGAAGATTATTTGCTGCTTTATATTATTGTGAACACCCTAGGCTCTATTTTATGATTTTTGTATCCCTAGTTCCTTACTAAATGTCATTTTCTCACTTTTCATTTTTCATCTCTCTGTCCTCCATGCAGGTGTTTCCAAGGATATCTTTTACTCCATCTCCTCCGGAGACCCTGATGGTTACTTCACAGTGGACAGTGGCTCTGGTACCATTCGCACTGCCCTCCCTTTAGACCACGAAACCTGCTTCAGTCGTGACCTGGAGATCCAGGCGCGCTCCGGTTCTCCTCCAGCATATGGAACCAGCCGGGTTCGAATAACTATTTCAGACGTCAATGACAATGCCCCCACCTTCCTCCCCTCCTCATCAGAGTCCTTGCTTTTACCTGAGATCACCAAAATGGGGACCGTCATCTACAGCATTCAAGCCACCGATAAGGACTCGGGTCATAACGGTCAGCTGAGCTTCGACCTGGTCTCTGCTGGGGCTGCAGGTAGCAGTGGCCAGAGGACGTTTGGTGTTGACCGTGGCAGCGGGGAGGTACGTCTGATTGGTACTCTTTCTTATGAAAGTGTTCCACGCTATGACCTTCAGGTGGTTGCCAAGGATGGCGGAGCGCCTCAGCTCAGCTCCACCTTCACCCTCGTGGTCCACATCCAAGCGCAAGATGCACAAGGCCCCAACTTTGACACTCTGACCTACCGCGTGGAGCTACGGGAAAACACCCCTCTCAACACACGTTTCCTGCAGGTTCGAGCACTCAACAGAGAGGCTTCTGGGACTGGAGGAAGCTCCTCCTCGTCTTCTTCTTCCTCTATTTCCTACCGGCTTAGGCCTGACGGTGACGCTGCTGGTTTTGGCATCATGCCAGACAGTGGGTGGCTGTTTGTTCGTAGCTCTCTGGACCGAGAGGTCAAAGACATGTATTTGTTGACAGTCCTGGCAACTTCAGGCCCAGGAGGGACGGGGAGAACCGGCAGTGCCGCAGTCAGGGTGACGGTGACTGATGAGAATGACAATTCCCCGAGACTGAGTCAGGAGAGGGTGTTCCTGGCTGTCAGAGAGAATCTGCTGGCAGGGACAGGCTTTGGAAGGGTGTCTGCAACGGACCGAGATGCAGGACTCAATGCTCGGCTCACCTACAGGCTGCTGCACACCGACAGGCACTTTCAGATCAACTCGCAAACAGGTGAATTCGAACACCATAACATCGCTTTTTGTGTTTGAATTTAAGAACAGTAATAGTACTTATGAAGCAATTTGCTGTAATTGTCTTCCACTTGCTGAGATGTAGTTATTCCATAAGCAGGACTAATACCAACATGATTTCCCTTGAGGAATCAATCAATTAGCTGGTGGACAATTAAATTAACATGGCAATTATTCCGTAGCTATTGCTAGTAATGCACGCTAAGGCCTTCTCTCCTTTTTTTTTCTCTAGGGGAGATTAGCACACGCCTTGCCTTGGACAGAGAGCAGCATTCCAGCTACCAGCTTGTTGTGGTTGTACAGGACGGGGGTACGCCTCCTCGCACCGCCACCGGCACCGCTCATATCAGTGTGCTGGACGAAAACGACCACGCGCCCAATTTCACTCATACCAGGCCAGACAGGGAGCTGCTCCATCAGGTGAGAATGAAGGGAGTCAGGCAGAAAGAGAAAGGCTATCGCAGCTGGATTTCATAAGACAGAAGCAATATGTTTTGTTACCGCCATTTCCAACTGACTTTGATTTTGCTTTTTTCCAATAACTGTTTGATGTAAGCAATTTTCTTGAAGTTACTTTTCACTTTTGAAGGCGGTAATGAGTTATTCTATGGTTTATAACCAACATTCCTAGTACTAGAGAGGAAATAAGACAAGGTAAGGAATGAAAATATACATAAGAGGAAGACACTGTACATATATAAGGCACTGTATGTCAAAGAAAGACAATAATATGAATAACAATTCTTCTCCATTGTAGGTGATGGAGGGGCTTCCATCCGGGACAGTCTTAGGGACAGTGACAGCTAAAGACCCAGACGAGGGAGAGAATGGGACCGTATACTACGCACTATCAGGTGAGTCATCCATTAAATTTCAACCACTAGTTAAACTTTAACCTGTGTTTCATCATCATAACCTTCAGTATCCAAGCTGATATTCACATGTGTTGCATTCTCTGAAGGCTCCAGAGCAGAGCGTTTTTCTCTGAACCCGACCAATGGCGAGCTTAGAACCGCTTCCCCTCTGAGATCGGCTGAGCGAGCCGAGTATGTCTTCACTGTGACCGCTGCTGACCATGGCACACCTGGCCTCAGCTCCACCTGCCAGCTACGGATACAGGTAAAGAACATCTCTACATTTTAATATCCTCATCCGTTCAGCTACATGCACCAGTGCCTACACGTTTGTTGTGTTTTCAAAATATTTCTTTAGCATTGGGCATTTGAAAATAAAGGACCAATCCGGTGGCTAAACCTAAAACTGTCACATCTACACAATACCTCAGTCCTTTTGCATTCCTCGCGAGTAATTTCCTCAAACTGTGCACAATGTGAACAGTATAACTGTCAAAGGAATTAGAACAGGAGATAAATATGAGAAGGAGTGAAGCTGAACCTGTGCCTACACAAACAAAAGCATCTATGCAATCTAGTGTGTTTCCTGCTCAAAAGGTTAGTGGGGTAACCAAAGCCCAAGGTGAGAAACCCGGAGCTACAGGAGGGAGCTGGTCTGGACTGAGTTATTGTTCTGAACTTTCAGTCGGAGGGTCAATCCAGCATATAAACATATATTATCAGGAATTCAGCAGCAGGAGAAAAAAAGTCCTGCCACAGAGGCATTTAGCCAGAAAAGGGTGGTGGTTTGCTTTGACTGCGGAGCTGTGAGCTCACTGTTTTTATGTGATGTGATTTCTGAAAGGAAAAGGATGCTAATTAAAGCAGGAGTGCTTGCCTTAGATTTTTTCCTGTGCCCTGCTTGTGCGACTCTGAGATTAGACAGAGAGGAAACAGCCACCTTGGAATCAAATGTTCCCAGATGAAATTTGATGAGAGCCAGCTGCATCAAATCACTCAAAGAGAAAGGGAATACACCGCTGTACGGTAGCATGCAGTGATACATTAACGCTCGCAGTAACACTGACTGAAATGACACATTCAAACACTCTCACGAGGTAACATTTCCAGATAATTATTTTAAAATAACGTTTCACATAGCTGTAGGTAAAATCTGACACAGGGATATTGCTGTATACCATAAGTATGACAGTACGCTAGCTGGCTCCACTGTGATTGGCTTTCTGTACCAGTGCAATGTATCACAGAAGAAAATACAAGAACATGGTTCTATTTTCTAGCTTTAAAAAAATGAAGTCAACAAGTTTTTTATGCATCTTAGCTGAAAATGTCTGCACATATTTGTTTTAGTCAGCACATGAGTTATGCACATATTCCATATCACTTTTCTCTTTCGCCTAGTTTAGCCTTGCTATTCACGTTTGATGAAGACAATGCACATTCTTTGCATTCACAGATCTTGGAAATGAAAGGGATATATATGACAAAACCAGAGCTTGTTAAAATCTGCTCATGTTTGCTGTCTTTGAGGCTCTTTGATCTGTCCCAGAACAATATTGAACCCTGAGGCTGCCGATCAGCGTGCCGAAAGCCCCCTACCACGCAATTGTTTTCCATTTGACTAAACTGCGACATATGGGGGCTGCACTTATTGCTCAGCATTATTTGAACTGCAATAATTACAGTTTTCCCTTGCGTCACACCCTTCATTATTTTGTCAAGGATCTCAAACCCAGACTCTCGTCTTGAAGCCAGAATGCAGCAGTATCCCGATATTTACTGGACGTAATGTACATAATGTCTTCATGCACAATGGGGATGCCTATGAGGGTTATTATAGTAAAAATAACAAGTCAGAAACAGATTACAGCCCAAGGCTATGTTTAGGGATGGGCTGGGGCGAAAGTCATACAGCTTCATTGTCTGCAGAATACAAAGAAAAACAGATCCAGCAACATTAACAGTTCATCATTCGCCTTGACACATTTGTTCTATACTTTCTTGAAAAAAAAGTAAACATGACATCTCTTTGTCACAGTTTTTTTTACTGTTTTGGGATAGATACATGATTAATGGAAAGAACCGATTACTTGCATGATCTGAATCATCATGATGAAGTCAAGACTTGCTCATATTAAAATAAGCCTGTATGACCTAAGTTTCCTTTCCTTCAGGTTCTCAGCTCATCTCGGTCCAACCCAAAGCCCAACATGCTTTCCATGACCCTGAATACAGTCGAAGGCGCCACTCCAGGCTCCATCATTGGCTCGGTCCGTCCACATGACCAGCAGGAAGCTAATGTGTTGGAAGGTCAAGTGACCTACCTGGTTGTTGGGGGAACAGACCGGGATGGAACTTTCATGGTGGACCGCTTGAAGGGCGACGTGTACCTGGTGCGCGAGCTCGACTACGAGAAGGGGTCGAGCTACAGTCTGCACGTCGAGGTGTCTGACTTTTCCCAGGCGTTTCCCAGCAGCCACCTAGTGCAGCTGAATATCGACGTCCAGGACAGCAATGACCATGCTCCCCAGTTCACAGAAGACCCCGTTACCATTGTGATCCCAGAGAACATCGAGCCAGGGGCTTCTATATATACTTTCCAGGCTGTGGATCAGGTGGGAAACCGAATATATAATCTGCTAAAGAATATGTGTAATGTTAACCAGTGATTTATCAGTTAAGGTCCACTTGCAGGCTTCAGTGAAAGGGATTTTCTCAAATGTCATCATGTGACTGAAGTATGGAAAGCAAACTTTATCCACTGATGAAAAATGTGATGCAATCTCTTGAAATTAAATACCAAAAATGTTTTTAGTTTTATTTTCAAGGTTAAGAATTAACTTTCTCTCTTGTGATTTGTCTTTTTCCTTGCTGAATCAAAATTTTAACTGACTGTCTAACTCATCTGTTTAATTTTGTACAGGATGGCAGTGGACCTAACAGTGAGCTGCACTACTCAATAGAGCACCACTGGCCTGACACACCCGACCTCCTGACCCTCAACCCCTCCAGCGGAGTTCTGACACTTGGGCAGAAGTTGGATCGCGAGTCAACACCTTCCCTCTACCTCGTGGTGCGGGCCACAGACCAGGCAGCAGATCCGTCGCAGAGGCGCTGGGGTTCAGTCACAGCCCGGGTGTTTGTGACAGACGATAACGACAACGCTCCGGTCTTTAGCTCTCCGTCTGCAGTCAGCGTTATGGAGGATCAGCCTGTAGGGTGAGGAGCTTGTCACACTGTAGATTGTTCTACTTAACACAGTTTTCTGTCAAGAGGAACATCCAAGAAAGAATTCTGTTAAAAATAATCAAATGTATTTACTTTAAAGGCCCCAAACTTGTTTTAATCTAACATTTTATTTGTATTTTTATTGACAGGTTTGTGATTTTGTATGTGATGGCTCGAGATGAAGATGAAGGAGGAAATGGCAGAGTGTCATACAGAATTCAGGCAGGCAACAGCGCTGGTCGCTTCGGTCTGAACCCCAACACTGGTAAGCTTATTTTAGCATGAGTCACAACAATCTAAAAATATCCTAATGTTCCAACACTATAACAGTGTCTGTGGAGACGGGTGATTTTCCATAAATACCCAATTTACACTCCATCAAGAAATGATTAGGGTACAATTCACCACATCATTTTGTGCATTTACAATCCTACTTTGAATGATTTAACACAGCGGAGTATTGGCCCTTTTCTGGGAGGGTTTCATGATTGATAGATAATCAGCATCCCACCCGTGGAAGACCCCTGGATGAACAAAACTTTCCAGGAGATCGCAATTACCCACTGAAGTGCTGCGTCTATAGGGTCTCAACTGCTAAAACACTCATAACCCTCACAACACTCCTAACTAGATGACATTTCAATGCCTTCGAGCAATATTTTACTTGAATAATGCTTTGGTGTTCTTTTCTTGATGGATTCCTTCATGGGAAGCGAACTTAATTTGGGCTTGGAAAGTGGACACCCTTTGACATCTTATATATATGTATGTGTAATCTCATCATCATCATCATCTCGGCGCTCGGTGGTGTGGGTGTGCTCAGCACTGACTAAAATGGGATTAAAAACCATAAAACACACCTAATGCAGCTTCCAGATGGAAGAAAGTCTTTGCTTCATTACTGTCGAGTGTCTGGTGCATTAGCAGGGGTTGATTTCCCTTTTGGCTAGTTTCTCAGACTGTGTAGTGTTAAGGTTCCTAATAGCTGTAAAAGCAGATTATCTTTGTTTTGCAAAGACATTTACCAAACTTCTTGACTTCTTCTAATGTCAGGGTATCATTACTGCTTAAAAATGATACTTCTGCTCTGTCACTATGAACTTTCAGTTAGTTCACATTACAGCTGCTTTTCTGCTAGTTTTATAACCATTTGAAAGGTAACATTTCTTGTATCAACATCAAGTTTCATGTGAGCTTGCTAAAAGCTAACGGGTTTAAGAACCTTTGTCACACAGTACGGTTAGTACTGTATCAGTAACACCAACTTTACTGCAGAGGAGAATGAAACAGTAAATGTTTTGCATTTGTTTGCATTTGGCTGAAACATAGGAGCTAGTTAGCAAAACCACACAGCAACATCACAGCCTCACACACAATGTACAGTATGTGTTTGGCATGCTGCTGCATTTATAAATTACACACGTCTAAGGCACCGCATGCCAGCTAAACTTGTACACTGTAAACACACACACACACACACACACACACACACACACACACACACACACACACACACACAAACACGTTTCGTATTGCCTGACCCTTCTTGTAGTGTGGAGTGTTGACAGGAGTGTTGACATAAAAGGTGGGAGAGTAACTGAGGCCAGAGCCGGAGAAGTGCTGGTCTTATCCACAGACTCTTTGTGAACCAGCTCAATTTATATAAAACACACATAAACACAGCAACTAATGCCTCACAGATTTAAAGGCTAGCAGATACTAAAATGTTGTACGAACAAAACTATTTTTAGAGCAGATTGATTTGAGTTGGCAACTCTGTATTTCCAGGTTGTACTGTAATAATCCATGTTCAAAGTGGTATTATTTAAATGCTTGGCTGTGGTATCTCACTTACTGTGGAAACTCTCATAAAGCAAAGCTGTAAAGGTTTTCTTTTTACTAGCCCTGCTAGGCATACAAATACTGCCTCTCTCCGGTACACAACATGACATGTTCACAGAAATAATCCAAACACGCTTTGAGAAAAAGTATTCAAATGAGATTTAATACATTATAAGTGAGGTAATCAAGGAAAAGGTGGTTTTACAACATTTTCTCTTTTCGCTCTCTTGTAGGCTCTCTCTCTGTCCTTAAAGCACTCGACCGGGAAGAGCAGGACATCTTCAATCTGACCATTGTGGCGGAGGATCATGGAATACCTCAGCTTTCCACTTCTCAGGTGTTGTGTGTGCAGGTCATTGATGTGAACGATGAAGCTCCGTTGTTCCAGCGAGCAGAGTTTGATGCTCGGGTGATGGAAAACCAAGGACCAGGAACAACTGTGTTGACAGTTACTGCCACTGACCGGGATCAAGGTTGGTTTAAACGTCATATTATTACTGTATAGTCCGGGAACATGCAGTACAAAATAATGTTTAGATATATATTAAATATATATTAATATATATATATATATATATATATATATATATATATATATATATATATATATATATATATATTAATATATATATATATATATTTAATTAATTTATTATTTATTTATTTATTATTATTATTTATATATTTTATTTATTTATTTATTTATTTATGTATTATTTATTATTATTTATTTATATATATATATATATATATATATATATATATATATATGTATATATACCATCATATATAGGACCATCAAAAGAAATAAAGGCTTCAAAATTCACTATTGGAAGAATGACTATAAATACAGCCTATAAACAAACATGTCATGTACGTACGCATATGTGCCTGATAGGATAGCCAGAGAACAAAACAATAGAGACACTTTAAACCAAACCACATGCTCACACTAATGGAAATGTATGGTTACCACCATCGCCCAGATCCTCGTATTTCTGGAACTTTTATTTAAACTTTTCGTGTGGGTTCACTAATATCAGCCTAATTACTTTATTGCCAGTTCATTTGTGTTTGTGTCTGACTTGTGTTTTAATGCAGGTTCTAATGGCCATGTGACATATGGAGGCGTGACAGAGGAAGGCTTCATCATCAACCCTACGACAGGAGTCATCACCACCACAAAGGAACTGGATGCAGAGCTTCAGGATCACTACACCCTCACAGGTAGATTAATTTACCTCATTCAACTCTGTTTTACCTGTTACATACTTATGGAGCTCAAGCGCACTAATTCCCGTCGAACATCTCAAATAGCACATCTCAAATGTTGAATCGGTTCCAACATTTCATCAGCTTAACAAGTTGCACCTTTCCTTAGTGTATGCCAGGGATGGAGGGCTGCCTCCTAACTTTGCCAAGGCTGTAGTGCGTGTAGAGGTGCAGGATGTGAACGACAACACCCCGGTCTTTGCAAAGCCGTGGTATGGACTGGAGGTTCCAGAGAACCAGGCCGCTGTAGAGCTTTGTTTTCTCAAGGCCACAGACCCTGACTCAGGTCCTGGTGGAGAGCTGGAGTACAAGATCACGGGTGAGAAACTGGTATTGTGTGTCTAATCCAAATATTTTAATACAATGGTTTTAAAGAGTAATCTAATTCACCACAATTGCTATAATTGCTGTATAAGGGCGTGTAAAATGTGGAAATAACAATATCCTGAAAGAGTCCGTGAATCTTGATAATTGTTTGCATGGACCATTTAAGGTGATATCTGAAGTTGTACTGAGAGTGTTCAAGAATATACTTGGTATGTAGTAGAGAGGGGATTCATGCAGCATTTGGACCAGTATATTGCTTTTGACAGAGCTCTATTCTTACTATATGAAAGATCAGATCTCCAAACACCTATCCTAACCTCACTCCGGACATTCTTCTGTCTTATTTAAAATATAGTATATTCCATATACCTGCCTGGAGCACATTCAAACTCTGACTTAAGTGCAGAGTTGGCAGAGATGCTTTTAACGCATCACAGAAATTCTTGGATTTTTTTACGATTTCTTTTCTCCCAAATTCTCCATCCAGCTGGGGACCCTAATGGAGATTTCCTCCTCCACGTCGGCACGGGAGCCCTGGCCACGTCACGCGGCCTGGACAGGGAGACAGGAGCTAAATATACTCTGGAGGTGGTGGCCACGGACCGAGGCAGCCCTGCTCTGAGCACTACTGTCATGGTGGAAGTCAAAGTGCTGGATGTCAATGACAACAACCCTGTCTTCGGCAGAAGTAGTTACTCTGTGGAAGTGTCAGAGGATGCTGCAGAGGGGTCCAAAGTCCTGGAGGTAGGCAGAAATAGGAATTTAGATGATGCTTTGTACAAAAATCTCAATGAACCAGCGTATATCTTACGTACGAATATATGTATGTATTTCCAGGTATCAGCCACAGATGCTGATAATGACCTGAATGGGAAGGTTCTGTACTTTTTAAGCCGAGAGGCGCACGGAGCGTTCAGTGTGGATGAGAACTCGGGCGCTATCACCACATCAGCACCCCTGGACCGGGAGAAATTGGCATCATACAGCTTTCAAGTTTTTGCTGTTGACCTTTCACCTGCTGAACCCAGGAACACCTCTGCTCAGGTAAACGATGACTTAGATGTGGAAGGTGTTCAGTTGAGTTATTGTTTTGAAAAAGAAAAAAAAAATATGATTCACATGTATTATTCAGGAGATTTTTCTATTTGTATATCTACATTGCATTAGCAATACATTATTATTTTTTTTACTGAACCCACATGTGACCTCTTTCTTCTAGGTGACAGTCACCATCCTCGACGTCAACGACAACACTCCCTTCTTCCTCCAGGATCCGCTGGTCATTGAAGTGTCCAGCAGGCGTTCCCAGCGGGTTCTAGCCACCATGAAGGCCGAGGATAAAGATTTTGGAGCCAACGGTTCTGTTTTTTACCGTTTCGCCATGCCAGTCAAGGGCTTCAGCATCAACTCCCTGACTGGAGAGATCCAGGCCACCAAGCCACTGGGAGAGCTGTCCCAGGCTCAGAGGACCCTGATAGTGGAGGCCATGGACCAGGGCAGTCCAGCTCAGTCTGCCCAGGGAGTGGTGGTGATTTACGTGAAGGAGGTGGAGTACAGCGGTATTCGCTTCTCTCGGAATGCCAGAGACGTCAGCCTACAGGAGAACGCTGTTCATGGTGTGACATTAATACTGTATTAATAGGGATTAGAATGATCATCTCAGACAAATGTTCAAATGTCCTTGCTCGCTACACTTTACTCTCTCTGCTGTCACAGTTAAGGAACATTTTTTCTGCTCTTCTTCAAAAATGCAGGCACTGCTGTGGCTCAGGCTCAGGCTCAACACCCAGATGGCACACGTAAGGGTATTAGCTACAGCCTGTTTAGTGGGAATAGAAGGCAGGGCTTCCACATCAGCTCCTCATCAGGTGAAACTTAAAATGAAATGCATATCATGTCCTGTAAATAAAAATGATATGTGGATTTTAGAAAAACTATAAACATAAACAGTTAAATCAACCATTTGATGATTTTGTTATTTGATGTTTTCTTTTCTTTAGGTGAAATTATGGTACAGAGTTCCAACGGTCTCGACTTTGAAGACTCCCCGAGACTCCGTCTAGTTGTGAAGGCTGAAACAGTGTCCTCCACATCTTTCATGGCTATCAACTTGATCCTGCAGGATGTCAATGACAACCTACCTCGCTTTCAGCTCCAGAACTATGTGGCCTACATGAGAGAAACACAGGGATATGAGATGCCAATCATACAGGTACTTACTAATATAACAACTGTACAATAAACGAGAAGACCACTATCAGACTTCTGTCGGGGACTCTTTTATAAGGGAAAAATAATGTATGTATCCTTCCTGGGATTTGGATCCGCTCCAAAATGTATTGGGTTCTTTGTTCGACCATGATACACCCTTTCATTAAAATCGGGCTAGTGTTTTTTTCGGCGTCCTGCTGAAAAACAAATAAACAGACAAACTGAACTGACAACATGACCTCCTTTGTGGAAGAAATAATGCCAAAGTCATACAGGTATTGTGCTTACTGGAGTGCTCCCACGAGACGAAATGAATTGTCCCTTTGTTCCCTGTCCTCTACCTTCTCCCAGGTGGTAGCTGAGGATGTTGATCAGGGCCAAAATGGTCAGGTGACTTACTCCATCCAGTCATCAGGCATGAGCGGCCTGTTCAAGATCGACCCGATGACAGGAAGCATCACCACAGCGGCCATTATGGACCGTGAGATCTTTACCCAGACCAAGTGAGAACAGATCTTTTAACTGCTCATTGGCAGTGTACATGCAAAGTCAATTGTGTATGCACACAGGTAAACATGCATAGAAGGAAGAATGTGTACCATATCATGAATCCTATTCACTCAGCTAGTTTGTGTTTCAATAGCTGGTGAGGTCTGCTGAAGTTATGGGCACCAGTCATCTCCGGTTCACTGTAACATCTTTTTGTGTTGCTTTCATAACTCTTCCCTTTCATGAGAATGTGTAATCGAGGTGCGATGTCCGTCATTGTGTGTTTCTTTTTACATTCCCTCTATCATCACTAATTCAGAATTCGACACACGTGAAAAGAGCCTTTGGGGAAAAAATCTTTTTTCTGTCCACCCACAGGCTTGTAGTTACAGCAACTGATAGAGGAAGTCCGCGACTGGCTGGTTCGGCCACATTGACAGTGATCATTGTTGACCAGAATGACAACAGTCCCACTATTCCCTTGCCTCAGGACATCCGCATCCCAGAGAGTAAGGACTTCAATGTGAAGGAAATTTGATCTTTCTGGTTATGTTTCTTAATTTAGTTTCCAGTAAATGCATTACATTTACAAAACAAATTCTGTCACTAGAGAGGCGGGTTTAATGATGTTTAGTGTCATGAAACATTATACAAACTACACAAATTCACAGGAAGTTAATCTCTTTCTCTATGTATCAGATATGTTGATAGGCACAGAGATCACTCTTGTGACGGGTAACGATGTCGACTCCAGTCCTGCCCTCTCCTACTCCTTACATTTGGACCCAACAGCCTTGGGCAAGTTTGGGATTCACCGTTACAGTGGAGGCGTGTCCCTCACTGCCCCTCTGGACTTCGAGGAGAAGACGTGGTACACCCTGACTGTCAGAGCCACAGACAGCCAGCACCAAACTGAGGCTAACATTACGATACTGGTGGAGGATATCAATGACAATGCACCTGCATTTACCAATGATCTTTATCAGGTGGAGTGGCTCAAACATCTAACTAATGCTCGGTTTTATGCATTGATTATACATCAAATGAAATGAGTGTTGTAAGAAGTCTGATGTGTTCATTGCATGATATGTGATGACTGAGGAACTTTACAGAATGTGCGTATACATTTTTTAAAAAGTTTTCTTAAAACTCAATTCAGAAATTGTTTCTCTCCAACAGACTACAGCAGGAAGAGAACATTATACTTGTAGACATGTACACACACTGTAAAAAACACATTTACAGGCCTAAGGTGGATGCAGAGGGAGAGATACAAGTTAACTGCTTAAAGGTTGCAGAGTTCAGCCTGCAGAATATTTACTTCTTTGTTTCGGGAAATGACTTCAACATCAGCACAAGGGAACAAAAAACATGAATTAAAATATAAAATCCAATTTTCCCCTTTGACTTTAGTCCCTGTTCACTTTTGGGACATTTATTACAATAGTTATGCAAACTGTTTACTTTTTTTTTGTCCTGATGCTTAAATGTTGTTATTGATCTCTCTCCATACCTCAGGTTACTCTGCCTGAGCACACACCACCAGGAAGTGTAGTCGTCACAGTGACAGCAACTGACAGGGACTCTGGAGAGAATGGAAAGATCACCTATAGAGTGACTTCATCAACCCAGGAGGGTTTCTACATTGACCCCAACAACGGTAGACAGCATTTGCATCCTTCCTAAAGTTTCCAGTTTCAATAGAATGAAATGTATAATTAATTTGTTTTGAAAGCAACTTCCCCAGCACTATGTCTGACTTCCTCTCTTTGCCCTCTGTGTCCAGGAACCCTGTTTATCAATCACAGAGCGGAGTTTGACCCTGAACGCCCGTCAGTCAGTGTTGTTATTGAAGCTTGTGATGGAGGGTCACCTGCGCTGTCTTCCCTCACGACCGTCCAGGTCCAAATCTCTGACGTCAATGACAACGCTCCTGTGTTTCACCAATCAGATTACAGGTCAGTCTACATTGATGATGTTCTGGACGTGTTGTGTTGTAATCTAAACAGCTGGCCTTACACATGGGATGTTTATCTGTCTGCAGGGCTACAGTTTCCGAGGATACCATCCCAGGATCAACGGTTCTGAATTTTGAGGCCTTTGACAGCGACCTCTCACGAGAAAACTGCGGCTTTGACTTTGCTATTGCCAGCGGAAATGAGGGAAATGCATTCCAGATTGAAAGCAGCGTACGCTTCCTGGAGGGGCGGGGCTTTCAGACAGTTGGGACTCTACTGTTGGCTGAGAGGCTTGACTTTGAAACCAAGCCACTTTACAACCTCACAGTGGTTGTGTCAGACCGTGGTGTACCTCAGAGGAGCTCTAGTGTTGCTGCGGTAATCACCATTGGTGATGTGAATGATAACCCTCCAGTGTTCAGTAGAGCAGAATATGCTGTGTCACTGAGTGAGGGAGCTGCCGCAGGCACGGAGATCATACGACTGACAGCTACAGGTGAGCAAAATTCTTCTGTTTTTGTACAGTTATGTCATTTACTATTACCTTTTCCAATATTCCTCTCTTACGTTGTTTCCCATTGAATTAATTTTGTCTTTGTCTTTTTGTCAGACCCAGACTCGACTCCCCATGCTGAGGTCCAGTACACTATCAGCTCTGGTGATGAGGTGAATTTGTTTACCATGGACCAGTGGACTGGAGCCTTACGGCTTCAGCGAGCACTCGACCGTGAGCACCGGGCCACACATACTGTCATCATCCAGGCCACAGATGGACAGGGTCACTTTGCACTCGCTCCAGTCATTGTTGAGGTCAAAGATGTAAATGACAATTATCCGTTCTTTCCTGTGGACGTCCTGACAGTCAGTATCAAAGAAAACCAACCCGCAAACTCAGCTGTGACAGTTCTACATGCCATAGATCATGACACAGGAGTTTATGGCCAACTGAGGTACTACATTGTGGAGCGGTCTGTGGTGGGAAAAGATGGCTTCACTGTGGACCAGAGCTCTGGGGAAATCAAAAGCAAAATTCCATTTGACTTTGAGAAGGTTAACTCCTTCAACTTTGTAGCAGTGGCAGTAGATTCAGGAAACCAATCAGCCACTGTAACTGTACAGGTGTTTGTCACCGGTGAGGATGAGTATGACCCACTTTTCACGTCCTCTGATTTCTCCTTTGAAGTCCCAGAAGCAGCTAAGAAAGGTCAAAGCATTGGCCGGGTC
Organism: Clinocottus analis; assembly: GCF_023055335.1. Lineage (NCBI taxonomy): Eukaryota > Metazoa > Chordata > Actinopteri > Perciformes > Cottidae > Clinocottus > Clinocottus analis. Next base: position 11,570,304 of record NW_027176207.1, on the reverse strand, counting down.
CAGGCAAGTGATGAGGATGAAGGGGTGGATGGTATTGTCCTCTATTCTCTTCCCACCAGCTCTCAGTACTTTGATGTCAACAAAACCACTGGGGTCATTTTCCTCAAGTTGGACGACTCAGGCAGCAGTGGTAGCAGTGGCTCTGGCAGGAACAAACGGGAAACCAGGCTGATGAACCTGGATGTAAGAGCTCACAGTCCTCTAGATGCATCTCGCTCCACGACAGCCCAAGTCTCCATCGATGTCACAAACACCAACTATGGCCTTGCCACCGACGTCAACTTCCTGCTAATTAGCATCATTGCTGTGTCTCTTGGTTTCATCGTGCTACTTGTGGTCATGGCGGTGGTGGTGTTCCTTGTCAAGTCACGCAGGAGAAAGAAAGCCCAGGATGCAGGAAACAGAACTGTGGCCTCAGGAACTGCTCTGCAGAAATTGGATGAATGCAATTCAGGACAAGGAGGAGAGAGGATCTACCACCAGGCCTTGCCAGGTTATGGTGGAGATCAGGGTGGGGCCGGTGGACCCTACACTAGAGGGGGCTCTCTGGATCCCTCTCACTCCAGTGGAAGAGGATCAGCTGAGGCTGCAGATGATGATGAGATCAGGATGATAAACGAGTACCCTCGTGTTGCCTCCATCACCTCGTCCATGCAGGAGCACATCTCTGCCAGAGGACCAGACTCTGGAATTCAGCAGGATGCTGACCAGCTCTCTGATATCTCTTGTGAGCCTGCTGCCTTGGAAGGCAGCACCTGGTTCAAAGGAAAGAAACTGGGAGGCAGTCTCAGTGGGACCTTGCTCTCTGGCCAACTCCCAGTCTACAGGGACGAGGGCGGAGGGTTCCTAGGGGTAGGCCGTGGCCTCAACATTTCCCTCCCCAAGGATTACGCCTTCCCTGAGGATGGCAAACCTTTAGTGGATGGTTCCCTCACAGCTATCGTTGCCAGTGACGAGGAGCTCCGCGGAAGCTATAACTGGGATTACCTACTCAACTGGTGCCCTCAGTTCCAGCCTCTAGCGAATGTCTTCACAGAGATTGCCAGGCTGAAAGATGAAACTGCCCAGCAGAGCCAGAATCCTCGCCAACCCTTCCAGCCTAAGCATAAAATGGATCAAAAACCTAGAATTGACCCTCCACCACTCATCACGTCAGTGGCTCACCCAGGGGCCATGTCAGTCCCCCCCAAGGTTCCTGTCATTGGACGGACATTCCCCCACTTGGCCTCACTCCGCAGGTCCCCTATCAGTCACGAGGGATCAATTTCATCAGCAGCAATGTCCCCGAGCTTCTCCCCCTCCCTGTCTCCTTTGGCAGCTCGATCTCCAGCTGTTTCTCCCTTTGGTGTCAATCAAGGGCCCTCAGCATCCATGATCAGCACCAGGGAGCCCTCACTGGACCAGAGTCCTGATCGTGAGATGAGAATATGATAGAAAACTATTTAAGGATACATTTTAAGATAAACAACCTGAACAAAGCATGATGGAGCGTCATTTTGACTGTTCTTTTTCATGGAACAAATGGAAGCAAGTGGAGACATCATTCTAAGAAACTATTGTTTTCATTGTGACAATGAAGGTTTCCCAAATCTCCGGACAGAAATGTTGTGACGTTTGTTTCAAGAGTCCGACCTTACGAATACAGAAAAGTGGAACATGTGCCTGGGTTGACAGGACCAGCCCACCCTTCCATACCAACAGTGACGCAGATCTCAATGAACTGATCAGGGTTTAGAGGTAAATTGACCTCTTCATGGGAACGTGCACTAACCATGCCCTGCAGTCAGAGATCCCTTAGTGTGTAGATAAATAGATGTGTAGTTTCATGTTACCTCGCTGGCTGGCCAGAGAGCTAAGGACCTTGTTCCTCTCTTTGTGTCTGTGGACATTTTTACACTCCAGTATTAAACTTATCTCGTGGCCTCTTTAAAATGGCCTCTGGACATGTATGTGAATCCCATGGACAGACAAACGCTGTATGTTCACAAACACACTGATTCCTTGAATTGGCAATGCATCGCACAGTGGAACAGCAATGGAGATTATTGTTTTTCTCACCAATTCAGATGACACTTTTTTAACTTTTATTTTTATATATTTTTATAGGAAATTATGATTTCAGATCCAGAAATGCCATTATTCCAACATGGAGGGGGTTATTGATTTTGTGTATTTGCATATATGTATATTTGTATGTATGCAGGCTACGCTATGTATTGTATGTGTCTCCTAGGTTTTTAGAAACTTTTGTGACAGTTCTGATGTGAGTGAGAGGGAGACTTTTGTGTTTTTAGCATTATTTATATGAAAAAAGGACTTGCTGCCACATTTCAACAGTAGGAAACCAAGCACAGCTCACACTACGCTGTGTTGTTACCTGAAGATTTTTTCTTTTTTTGTCAAATTTCAGATCATCACAAATCTAAAACAGCTGCTGGAAGAAAACCTGTGATCAATCTTTTTGCTGGCTTCCAAAGCAGTTTATCACTGTCATTATGCACACAAGCACATTGCCTTTTTTATTCAGGGGGAACTCAATTTGCTCTTTGACAGAAAGTGTTTCCTAGTCAAGTAACTAACTTAAATGCATTTTACCGTGAAGTTGTTCATCTCAGAATAACAAAAATAACATGCAATGTATAGGATTCTCATAAGAAAGGGGCAGACGAGAGGGAAGCAGACATTTGAATGCATGAGCCCCTACCCATTTAACAAGCAGTGCAGCAACTATTTTCCATCGTAACTCTTTGCTCTCTGCATTTTATTGGTGTGATTCGTTCATCTTGATTGTCACCAACATGATGAGGTGTTTTCTGGTTCCATGTGCTTAAATCATCATCTTCACCTTCTTTTTTTTCTCTCATTGATCCAGTTTTAGGGGTCTGCTTGTGTAGCAAAGGCTTCAAGAGTGTCTTCGTCATTCTTTAATATGTATGTGTCCGTCCGGCTTGTTTTAGATCTTTTGGGGTCATTGGAGTGTTAGTTTTCAAGGAATGGTTTCTACCGATGTTCTTTGTTAACATGACTCTACAAGTCACCTCATGTGAAGCAGGCACAGCTACAAGCTACACATGCCCAAGGCTATAGCGCTAGAACAACATGTCCAATTCATAGTCAAGGTGTTTCAGAAACATTTCTGTTGAAGAATTCTCCAATTGGAGTTCAGTTTGAGATGACCGCCAGTGACTGCTGATCAGTGGAGCAACGGCAGAAGAAAAGAGCTGTACATGTATCTAAAGCAAATAATAAATTCCTACTGATCTCTTTTGACAAACTCAGACTCTTCTTTTTTTTTTTAAATTCAAACCAAGGCTTTGAGCGTAAAACTGAAAAGCAATTAAAGTTTAACAATCTTCCAGTTATCTTATCTGTGAATGGGGACTTTCAAGAGCTGGTGTTAACTTCAGAGATTTACGAGAGGGCTGTTACTAAAAGAAGGGGAAGACTTGGCTTTGGGCAGAATCATACCAGACCTTATGAGGGCAGTGGGCCAGGAGACATAGACTTACACCCAGTATGGTCACCATCTGGCTTTAAGGAACAGTGAATATTAAGCTGAAGGTACAAAAAAACTGAACAGTAGCCTGACAAGCAGTACAAGACATTATACTGTATTGTCATTCTGATGGATTTGTGTGTTTTCTTAATTAGATTTTGGAACAAAAACAAAAATATGGAAGAAAAATGCAAACTAACTAACAGTTAAATTAGTAGACGTTAGGCTACAGAATGACAATATATTGTAGTAGACGATGGTCATCTGTATATCAAACCCCTGACCTGACATAATGTGTTAACCTTGGTATTACAAACCTACTAAGACTTGATTAGACTGCAAATTGTTGCTATAAATAAATCTGAATTCACATCCTAAAAATGCTCTCCACAAACACCCTCTTTTTTTTGTTCCTCACTAACAAGCGCTTTGGGAAAAATATGTTTCTATCACAAGATGCCGTAAAGGCCTTCAAAAGTATTGGAGAAACCGGAAATCCAGCCAAGATCCAGTCAACGGTAGATTCAGTTCTTCCAGCTCATATAAAGGCATATTATGTTGATGTAGAAGAATAATTGCAAAATGTTTATTCATATGGAGCACAGGCGTGTTTGCATAGCTGCTGGAGTTTTCTGCCTCATTTGGTGATCACACACAGCCGTGCAGGGTTTCTGTGGTTATTGTTATGTACAGAAGGAGCTGGACATGGTTTCTGACAAGGTGCAGGGGGAAATGCCAGAGACAGAAGCTCTTGTGGTACCAGTGAGACATGCACAAGACGTCTTGTAAAATGAGGTGATGACGGATCGCAATACAAACTCCATGTGAACGTTGATGTGCTATTTATGTAGTGAACAAGCTTAGATTTGTAGTTAGCTGAGAATCAATTGTACACTTCACAGAATGGAGTATTATTAAAATCAAGCCGGCAAAAAAAAGAAGTTTGCTGCCCTCTTACACATTCACCTCAACACAGCTGTGTTTACAGGCCGCTGTCCCAAGACTTCCTTTGCAGCCAACTCCTTCACTAACCCCCCTCAACCCTTTGAATAATCATACGCACACACATGCACTCTTGCACACTTATATTCTACTACACAGTGACACACATGGCCCACAACAATATCTCCAGCTGATATTGGCCCAGATCCAGCTCCTACAGGCACATACTTGGCAGGTTGTTTAGTCAAATCTGGGACAAATCTTTCTGGAGCTGAAGTCCTTTCCCAGGAGAGGTTGTTAAGCACATTTCTTTGTGTCATACGGAAGTATTGTAGGCCTAATGTTAATCTGTGATACCTTGGTGATCAACGAGAAAGACGCAACACAGTGCCATACATCTCCTTCAGTTCAGTTGTTCAAGCAATGACTATGATACTGGAAATATATTGAACACTTGAAATGACCATGTTATGCACAACAAAATTCTATAAAATATTTATCAAGACAATTAATGGACCCAGTGTACCCACTTGAACACCCATTGTCTCCTTTACTCTTTATTTGCTCCTCAGATCATTTAACCTCCTAAGGTTAGACCTATAGGAAAATATCTCTGAACTGACATCTCAATGTGATCTCAATTTCACAATATCCCAATTATAACCAAGACCCTGCGGATCGCGGTTCAACTGAATACTTCTACTTTTAACAAGTGTACAACTGGGACTGTACATTTGACAAACATACACATAAATACAAAATGTACGAGGCAATTTTAAAGATGGTCTCTCCATGTTTAGCCACATTTACTGTTTAGCCTACACGTTTTACTGGCTTTACTAAAAAAAATGGCGAAATTTCTTTGTTACAAATGTGACAACCCTCCTCCTCCCGAGCTAGGTGTCACTGTTTGGGTTCTCTTACAGGTGTGATTGAGGTGTGGTCCGCCTGGATGAGCCACACCCGGGCCGGAGTGGATTTGGCAGTCTTTCTCTCTCTCTCTCTCTCTCTCTCTCTCTCTCTCTCTCTCTCTCTCTCTCTCTCTCTCTCTCCGGGTGATCCTTTGTGTTGCCGGCATGACACAGTTGATTTCACTCATGCTTTTGATTTGATTCTTTGTACACTCTGCCACACATCCATACATGCACTTCACTACTGATGACTGATACCGCCACTTTAATTGGTTTGACGTATGTTGTTGAAAATAAATCTCTTTTTGTTAGCGTCCCGCTTGTTTCTCTTCCTGTTGCAGCCTTTGAGCATACTTCATTCCCCAGCACATTAAATTAAAAACAAACACATGGAAAAGGCTATTAAGAGCTCTTATGAAGATGAATCGAATGACATGGCTCGAAAAAGAAGAAAAACTTCGACACAGCCACCAGGTGGCTACGAACAGCCAAAGCTTCCGACATTGAAAGTCTGTCAAATATAACAAAGATGGCTGCTGACTGAAGCCTTCTTGAGTTTCACCACGACTTCCTGTTGGCCCAAGTTGGACTGCACCGTAAGTCACCAAAATCTGCTGTTTTTCCTCAAAAATAACATATGCCTTGGTGATATTTTCCAGTATTTTGGCAAAAACATTGATGTATGTGTGTTATTTTATTTCAAACTTAAACTTTTGTACTTATTTTGTCAACAATATATATTGCTTTACATATATTACTATAAGTATCCTATTTGAAGGGGTTTCAAACTGCTCAACCACTTTCTTCTGAGTTAGCTGAGACCTCTGAGAAACTTCAAATTCAAAATTCAAAAAAGTGGGCGTAGGAGGCAGGGAGAGTTTTGATTTTGTTCATGGAAATATAATCTTTGCTCGAATGTTTTTTTTAACCTAATTTAACTTCAATTTAAATACTCTATCTCTTTTCACAATGGAGCGCGACAATATTTCCAATGTAATCATCAACTGTTAACAAAAGCATAATTTTCACTGACTGCTTTTTAAATGTTGGAAATAACATCCCAAGAGTTTAAAGCTGAAGGGAAATCTTTTGGGAAACACAATTATGTACTTTTTAAAATTGTATTCTCCACTTTCGGAAAAAACATTCCAAGAAAGCAGAGTCTGTTAAAGACCATGTTTTCTTTCCAGTGGGTGTGGGTAATCTGCAGCCGCACTGCACGGAATTAAGCCTGTAAATATCATAAATTAAACTTGGCTCGTACTAGTTAGCATCCAGGTGCTCTTTCGTTCTAACCTCCATCAGTACAACTTTATTAAATGACGAATCACTATGTACACATTAATGTGCAGCTACTAAAACACTAACTACGCATGCAGCTGTAAAGTATGAAGTAGTGTGCGCTGTTTATTACAGAAAAACATTGACGCAGATGAGACATTATTCATAAATGTAGGTCAGTGCACACACAGAGCGAGAGGAGGGGAAAACAAAAAGAGGAACAGCTCTGAAAGCAAAACTCTTAATTATAACTTTTAACTGAGATTGAAATCCTGCAGGGATTTTTTTCCTTAAGACATATTAATGTGCAGCAATATTGCCTGTGTTTGATGCTCTTGTGAAAAAGACGAAAAGCATCTGAAAAAAATTAATGTCTTTGCCTCGAGTCCTCTTTCCTATGATTACACTTAATTCAGTCTGATGAAATACTGAAGAAAAAATATATTTCTGGCTGTTGCTTTTTATATTAAAGCCATCCAAGATGGATAGCTGGTAAATAACTTTATATGGACACATTCTCGTGCTCCAAAAAATAAATGGAAAAATGATTATGCTGTTGGTAAGCCGTGAACTTTGTTATTCTAAAACCTGACTAAATATGGCAAGTTTAAGGACACGTCAGCCCTCACACAACTTTTTTTTTCTTATTTGCTCATAACAGAAAAATATTTTAAAGGGCATGTTTTTGTTTATTTTTCATAGGGAGTAATATATCGGAGAAAACAGTTGTATCTTGTCTTCTGTAACCTGTGTGAGACTTTAAATTAAAAGGCAGGGAGAGTTTTGATTTTGTTATTGGAAATAGAGGATAAGTGTCTTTGTTGCTCGACCCATAATGGGACTAAAAATAATATATTGTCCTCTCGTGCACAGATTTCGCTCATTCTTCTTCAAACGTGTCCATTTTGAGTGCACCAACTGTGAAGTGCAGTACTAAATCAGAGCTAAAAAGTATTTCCTTTTTGTTTCTGCATTTCATGATGTCCAAAGTATCAATTTGAATTTTACACAATCAGGAGATTATCCACAATTCTGCATTTCACCTTATTTAAATCAACAACATTTCACTGCACTGTAAGGTAAGATAGGAGTACCTCAATTCCATAATCTATTCACTGTGTCCTCTTAACCCAGAACTGTCTTTGATCAGAGTCCCAAAGCTACAAACAGGACCTGTGGAAGTTGGCGAAGGTAACGTCTACTCCAAGGTCAGACGGGCCCCTGTGAGTCTGTTCCCCCTCTCTGGTATCCCCCACCCCGGGAAATTACCATGAACACATACATCCCCACACGCTGACATTCAAAGGCTCTCAGCGGTACCTTTGGTGCCAAGATCCAGTTTCCCGCTGTTAGTCAGTTGTTGTCTCTGCTGGTGAAGGAAAAGCTTCTCACTGTTCTCCATTGCTATGTTGTGAGAAGGTCGTTTGTGTAGTGCGTGTGTGTCTATACGCGTGTGTGTTGAGACGTTGCGATGTCGGCACGCAGGTCGTACGCCTTCTTGTTTGTGGTGTGTTTGCACTTTGATGTTTTCAAGTATTAAACTTCTACACATCAGCGTAAATGATATTAGATCACATGTAAAGCTAGATGTTCGTTCACCTAAAGAGCTGCAGAATTATTTCGCCATCGCTTTTGTGCTGTTCCACTTGCGTGACTGAAAGGATTCAAGGAGGGGAAAACCGTCACTGGGGCGCTTTTTGGCTCATGGCCTCTGAATTGCTATTTTTAGTGAGTTTTCACTTTTTTTTCTGTGGCTTCAAGCTGAGAAAAAAGTGACAGGAGAAAGGAGCCAGCTGAGTCAGTGAGAGCCTGGTTCTCATTTGTGCTGACCTTGCTTTACAAGACTCCCTCACTAGTGTCACTCACACTTCACACTGCAGGAGGGAGCAGGGGGAGAGGTTCACCCCAGCACTTGTTGGGGTTTAGAAATGCAATCAGATTATGTGTTATAGAGCCAAAATAACAAGTCCTTGAACTAGTGAGAAATTGAAAGAAACAGAGAGAGAATTATTCCGCTGAGAGATTGGTGCCGTTTTAGCTTTTCTAATTCCCATTTTGACTGTGTTTAATGCACATTGTTTGTACATTGTTTAAAAATAGCTCCATTAATCAAGTTTTTTAAATGTTGAAAGAACTAATTGTTCTCTGGATTGCAATCAGCGAAGTTTGAATGTATGAGAAAAATACAATGTGCTTCTAAAAAATGTTCGTTTCCCCACAGCTCTCAAGTGTTTCCGCGTGAGAATGTGCAGGTGTCAAAAGTTTATGGTCAGTCAATCAATCTGTTGGCTTTTAGAAAGCTGGAAGTCCCTCAGGCAAGACATGAAATATGAACTACATATAAACTGTTCCCTAAACTCTTTACAAACGTACAAATGTTGAGACTATATCATTTCCAATACTTTAGCAGAGTGAAAATATAAATAATATTATTATAAACCTAACAACAACGACAAACATTTTAGCCACTTTATCTTTAGATTGAGAAATGCTGCGAAACCCAGCTACAAAATCTTCATGCTGTTCAATACGAGGTATTAGAACAGAGGAGTCTTGAAATCAGATGTCAGCTCCACAACAATATTTATTTTGGAAGATGTTCTCAGTATGCCGTGACATACATGTGCACGTGTTTGCTATGTTCTTGTCTGGTATACTTTGCTCTCTCTGAAAGGACTAATGAGTTGTAACTAAATATATTAAGATGATAAAAAAACATTTCAATGCTTCAATAGTTTGCTGATAATCCAACTTTCATAACTTTTTTTTGTCAGTAACAAAACAAGGTCCAACACTACAATAACCCCAAAAAGCCTTGATCAACCTTTTGACAACACAATCCTGTGCTGTAGCCGTCCACATCTTTTATTGATTGTGAATAAGAGCAGTTCCACATTCCTCATGATCTCATGTGTTGTGCCTATATGCGTCATTCAACACTGTGCAGGTTGTACTGTTGCTAGCCAACACATTATAGGGTGGGCCATCTTCATAATTTGTAATTGTTTTATTTGCATGAATGACGTACTGCGGGAAAGCGGAGTTCAAAGGTCATGTGGATGGCACCCAGTTGGAAAGTACAGACGAAGGGGAGGGAAGCTGAATAAGCTTTTGCCAGGATTATTCAGTCTTCCCTGCTCGGCAAAGGTCCTAATGGGGTCCATACGGCCCTCTGCTCTGCTTCTCTCTGTGTTGCTACAGTAGGCGACTGCGGCAGGAGAGCTGGTTGTGGTCCTCCTGCCTGTCAGCCTCTTAGTCAGTGAGGATTGTCAGGATGTCAGCAGCAGCTTAGTCTGAGTTCACAATCGGGTTCAGAGTCCTGAATTGCCGTTTTTCTTCATCTGCCTGTGTTTATGTGTCAGTTATGAAACCGCCCCGTGTCGCCATCTACTTCTATTTATCCCACCGGCCCAACGCTGCCTCCTGACTTGATGTCTTACAGCCTCTATGTTTTTTTTGTCTTTGACTTTTGTGTCTAGAATGTGAGCCAAAGGTCTGACAGAGATACCGAATTTAAGAAAACACTCTTGGCCCTCAATCAGTGAGGTTAAACCAACACCCGAGGCTATGAGGAAAAGCACCAGGACAACACAACCACTGCTTCTCAATACTGCAAACAGAAAAGGGCCCTTTGATAGAGAAAGCCTTTAAAAGAGAAAAAAACGATTGTGGTGAAGCCAAAGCATGTTTCACATTACAAGCCATTATGTTGATTTATGATTGATTGGTTAATAAACTGTCTGAGTAGAGCTTTTTCTTAAATGGAAACTATCTATAACGCTGCACTGAGCGTTTTCAGCATTATAAAACAGCACAGTTGCCCTTTTATAACCCCTTGACTCTGCACATCACGTCCATACTTGATGTTTTTCCACTGTGTGCAGAGCGTTTCCCAAAGCTCTGTAAGGAGCTGGAGGTCACTGACCCCCCACTGTGAAGGAACCATCAGGCAGATCGGCCGAATACAAACAATAATGACAAGCTTTACTTTTGGGGTTACTGCCGGCATTCTATCCAGATTATCCGTCTGCTACTCACTCCGAAGCAAAATCTCACGCATGCAAACCTTCCTCATGGATTCAATAAGAGCAGAACAAATCAGCGGAGACGTCCGATCCCAGAGCATTCACTTGTTCAAACACAGGGAAAACAATCGCTCTGCCAGTTCCTTTTTAATTGATTTTCATGACTGTCATCTGACAGGATTTTGTCAAAGAAACTCGAGCCTTGCCGAATTAGTTTCCTGTAGTAAGTGAGCATTGTGTGCTCAGTCAGATCTATTGTGATTCTTTTGTAATTGTTTGATTTATTCGCTGCCATTTGTAAATAGCTTTTGTCTTTCTGAACGTGTGTGTTTTGCCCGTCAGTATGAGTCTCTCCATGAGACTGTGAGTGTACAGTTTTATTGCTTGGCTTACAGTGAAGGTGCTCAGATACAGAAGCAGTGAAATGTTGGATGTGCAGCAGCATCTTACTGTGGAATCATCAAAATTTGCAAGTGTAATAAACATTTTTTAAAAGAGACCATAATTGGCAAAATGCAGTTTTCTTTTTTTTTCCTTTTTTTTTTAAAAAGCCACAGATATTCTGCCTCCCATCAACATGAAGCTTAGACTTTCTGTGATGAGTTACATTTAAATTTTCTTTAAAATCATTGGAAAACTTTTCTCCTTTGCTTCATTTATTGCACTTTATTCATGATCTCTCCATTCTTCTCCTGTCTCATATACATTCCGATGCAACAACACTTCAGCAGTGATTTACATGTGAAGGCTCATTCGTTGCCACATCAGGAAATACTGTGATGTTTACAGACGTTTTAATATTCAGAGGTTTACAATACCGCAGTAACAAAGTGAGGCACAGGTGAATTGACCATTTTGGTCTTTCATTCATCAAAATACTCAAGACTCTACATTTCTAAATTTCTTCAAAAAAGAACACATACACAAAGTAGGTTATCACTAATGTGCTTTATAACATAATAACAGAAACATTTATCTTGAATAGAATTTAAACATGTACCCATGTAACAAAAATGAATAATTGTTGTTTTGACCCACTTTACAGATGCGTTTCCAAACTTTCTCTTCCTCCTCTTGTCTTCAGACTGAACATATACGCCAACCTCCTGAGGATGATTTTAGAAGAACTTTTCCATCTCTCCGTTTTCAAGAATGACAAGCCTTCAAGTCTTTGCTTCAGATGAGTCTGCCTAAAGTGGGGAAGTAAAACAGGGAATTAGGGAGTATTTTGTAAGAAGGAGATCAGTTGTTTGGAGCTTTTGGGCAAAGATGAGACGTGAATCAGGCTTATCATTGAGACAAGCCAACTGCTTGTCGCTTTGGCTTAAAGCATTGGCCCGCTAAAGTATTCTAGACACAGATACATTTGCACTTTGTTTAGATTAACTTAGAGGGGAATAGTATTGCTAAGCAGTAAGGCTTAGATTCATATTATTTGCACTTAAATAAATTGGCTCCTTGTGCAGCAGCATCATCCTCCTTTGCAGAGTGACTGAGGTGACAGCTGAGGAGACCGGGAGGGATTTGACACAGCTTTCATCTGGAAGCAGAGCGTCAGCATTTTGATCTACTGAGTGTAATGTGACTCTTTTTCAGGGGTTCAACTATCATATCGGTATTCATGTGGTTTATTCTATTCAAAAGGACATAGCTTAGCATTTAGCACAATCATATTGCTCGTGTTTAGGCAGACATTAACGCACATATTGAGACTGGCTAATTACTGTTTATTGCAAATGTATAATTTGCCATTTTGTGTCCTGCTTATCGTATATTCTGTGTTGGCAACATCAGTGGAATTGTTGACAACGTGTTGGCTAGTCCAAATCCAGTGTGTAGGTGTGGCCATGATTCATCGATCTGGTGAGTATTATCAAAACATGCAGTTTCTTAAAATATGTTGTGTTCGTGCCATCATTGTTTTGATGCAGGTAAGACTGATGATGCACCAAAATGTGACACCGACTTTCAGAAAATCAGAGAGGAAACTAAGTGGGTGGTCCAAGGTGCTCATTATAGAATAAATCATCACTGTAAATGGCAAATAAATGCTCCTTTGAAAGGTCTGAGTCACTGCAGCTGTCAGTAGTAGTAGTAGCTGAATCAGAATTCTGCGGCTCCTGTGTTTGATTACAACCCAGAGTCTCAGTGCTCCACATGTCTCCCAGGGTGTCTCTCACAGGCGGTTTTTGTGAAGAAAATAAGGAAAAAGGGACAATGTGTTTTGGCCAGCATGTGTAATCAAACCACATTTATTTTCTCTTGCACGGAAAGGAGCAAGAGAGAGGGATAGTGCGTCACTGCAGGGACGTAAAATCAAAAAAAAATTGACAAGGCTTTTGGTTTGCTCATTACAAAAAAAGGTTTTCTGGCTGAAGATGACCGAGAATATTAAAGTGTTAAACTTTGCATGATACTTACTCTGCAGCTATGTGCTAGAAAGGTCAACATATATGAAACTGGATTGTTCCAGCAAAAGTGGGTGGCTTAGCTGCAGATAAAATGAGTAACATTTCAACAGTAGATTTTTTTGGTTTATTCTTATGATGAATGGTTGAACTCTGGACTCTTATTGGTTTGGCTTCTTAACCGATGACAGCCTCAGTCCACATAATAGACACATCAGGCATGATGTGCTGTGAATAATAAAGATTTATGGGGGTACAGTGGATATCTTCGAAGTGTCCCCAAGGCTCCCACATTTCCTGTCATGTCCAGAAAGTAGACTCCCTCCATAACCTCAGCATGGAGGGAGCTTCAGCATGCACTGCCACCTCCTGAGTATTCTGCTGCAAACTCCCTTCAGCTCGTATCTCCCCGAACTCTTACAGATTTAGATGGAAGCAACCGGGTATTACACCTTTCCAAAGTGCCTTTCTATTCCACTTCCAATGCACTGTTTTTTTTTAATTATTTCTAGGTTGAAAAAACAAGCACTGGTTGGGAAGGAGGATAAAAACATTGCAATAAACATGAAGGTATTTTTGCAATTAAATGTTAGCAGGTGGTTTGGATCCATTATCCTTTTTTCACAATAAAACATGGTCATTGCTTAAATGTGTTTATTCTAGTGATTTGAAAGATTGCTGCAGTGCAACTCTTAGTGGAAGGACGGGTGATCTGGACGTTGGCTTCGTTGTCTAAGATGTTAATAGTTAAAAGTAAACAGAGTCAGGGGAGTGGATACACATAGTGCCTGATGGTTCATGACATCTTTTTACTTATTTAAATATCTATATACCTATTGATATATCTTTATACTTGATTGAACCATTGGGTAGGTCATGTTGACATTTTAAAATATATTTCACATAAGATTCTTCATCAGATTTGTGAAGCTCCTTTTTATCCCGATTATATTTATTAAATGTTCATTTAGGATATTGATTGATGGTTATTGGCGTAGTCTTAAGACATAAAATACTGAGCAACATTGAAAATGTTTTGCAATTTCTCCAATATCTAGCAAAGACATCAGCGTTTGATTGTTAACAGTATACAACTTGGCTCATGTTTTTTTTTTTTTTTACGACAATCATGAAGAGAACGGTCGGCTGCTGAGCTGAGGTCAGATATTTAAATCTTACTGACTCTCCTTTGTGACAAATATGTCTCACAGAAACAGTAAGACACAACGATCTTGAAAAACAATTGATGAATTCAGAGCCCTTATTTGTCTTTTGTGCAGTTTATGCTGGGAACACACAGCTTTGAGACATTGCAGCTCACTTTGTTAAGTAGCAGTCAGAACACAGGACTGTGGATGGTATTTTCAGACATATCTGGAAATAAAAAAACACTGCCTCCCGTCACATTTCAGAAGAACTACATGGGGATTTTTGACAAAAAGCAAGTCTTGCGTTTCGCCCCCTCTTGACGCTGAACCTCAGCCCGCCTCTTACTCTCGCTCCTCTTGGCCCCCGCTGTGTGAGTCGTCCAGGTTGTAAAGGATACGGGTTGTGGTTTTACATAGTTCAGATGAACTGAATTCCTGGCAGCGTGGCATGTCACTCGGAGGAACAGTAAGATGTCAAGGCCAGCGGGCCATGAATAAAGGGGGAGAGAGAGTGTGGGGGCGAGGGAGGGAGAGGGGAAGCCCATGAGATTGTGTGTTGGAATAAGATGGATGATGTGAGAATTCAGTTACATTATGGAAGCCAGAGAGAATGTAAAGTTTTTGGGGGTTTTTCGACATGAAGAATTTTCTGGTTATTATAAATTATTTTCCACATCTGCAGGCAGTGATTGTCAAAATGATCAGCTGCGTTTCAACATCAGGCAAATTCCAGCGTGTTATTCAACTGCAACTGAGATTTACTGTATTCCTGAAAGGAATTACTATAGTTTAAAGCAATTGTGAGACATTTTGAATAATACTTAGTTGCAAGTTAGTTGAGAAGATCGATACCATGCTAATATCTGTTCATTTGATATATCAGCTTAGCTTAGCATAGACACTGGAAACAGGGATAAATAGCTAGCCTAGCTCTATCCAAAGGTAACAACTCCGCCTTCCATCCCTGACAAGTTATCTCTTTTTTTTCCTACTCCATATACAAAATACAAGTTAAAAAATGTTTGTACATGGACACAGTCAGAGAACAAGATCCCAAGGTTAAAGGCTCATGTTAAAGTACCTTTGAAATGTCAATATAGTACAAGTTAAGGATATGTCGAGATCTTATAGCGTTTGGTATAGCTACTAATAAAGTCATATCTAGACCAAATACTAAATAATAACCTAATATTTTTTATTTGGGGCCAATGCTAATGAGCCTTCTGTTCGACTCAGACACTGAACCACTGCACCGTTTAAAAATGTTGAAATGCAGAAAACAGACAAAACCAAGGTCACTATCACACAAGCTCTGGCCCTTTATTGAGGAAAAAACTGATTGTGGGTGTAGGAGGACAATGTAATCCTCAGGGCAGCAGACTCGGATTTGTGAAAAATGCATAGGTTATCATGAGGTTGATGCTTGAACTAGATCCA
This sequence comes from Clinocottus analis, assembly GCF_023055335.1. Taxonomy (NCBI): domain Eukaryota; kingdom Metazoa; phylum Chordata; class Actinopteri; order Perciformes; family Cottidae; genus Clinocottus; species Clinocottus analis. The sequence continues at coordinate 11,554,656 of NW_027176207.1, read as the reverse complement.
AGTCGACCAACCTCGTGAATGGTAACGTGTGTGAAAAGAGTGGATTTCACAGCAGCAGAATATCTTTATTCCTGTGCTCTTGTTTTCCACTGAATAATGGGCATATATAGGAGACTGGTCTCAAAAGAATAGCTTAAGCCATTAATCACCGGCTAAAAATAAAACTCACACAAGCACAACTATAAGTGATGGAGAAGGTGACCAAAACAGTGAGTCTCTAGAGAGTGCAGCTAGAGATGTTGAAAACAGCTTAATCATTACCAACAACGTGTGTGTGTGTGTGTGTGTGTGTGTGTGTGTGTGTGTGTGTGTGTGTGCCTGTGTGTGTGACTATACGACGCACACTTGTGTTTCAAAGAGCGAGACTCACTCATGGTCAACCTGCGTGTGTTTGGAGAACCCGTCACACCACTGATTGTACTTTATTTACAGCCAGCTAGAAACACATATCTTTTTACAGTCGGCTTAAAGGTGAAAGCAGGATATCTGACACTCACACACTCTTCACTCTCAGGCCTGGTAAATGAATTGGAGGATGATGGAGGATGCAGACGGAGGACATATCACAGATACTTGTTTTCTGTTCTCTCTGAGTGGAGATCACGCTACCGCACACTTTGCCGCAGCTCGATGCCAAAGTGCATTGTGCATTTACACAAAGATAAATACAATGGTTGGCTATTTGCCTGACTTTGTCTCTCGGGGTCACATTACAGATGTGCATGTTGCAAACATCATTCTTGTCATCTGAAGGGGAAAAAATATAAACTGCCTCAGTATTGTAAGCTGTTACTGTAAGTTATTGTGTGCCAGTCTGACAACACTGTCAGCTGACCTCTCATGAGCCTCACACGAATTGTTTAGCTGCAGCGGCGCGCCAGACATCTTATTGTTGTTGCTTTCTCTCACGCTCACCCTGTCACTGTGGAGGGTCTCTCCAATACCACCCAGCTGACCTCACGCAGCGAACTTTGTGATGAAGCGTCATGCTCCATGCACATCTTTGTACTCATGGCGGGGAATGCTCGAATATCTGTATACGAGTGCACGTATCGACATTCTTTTGAAGCGCAAGCGTGATTTAAGTGTATGTTCCTATCTGTGGTTCAAAGCCTCTCGTCGAAGGCCCAGAAACACAGGTTGAAGAAAACAGGAATGGGCTCAGAAACAACGAGCAGAGCGAACAAGAGTCCAACACTTCAAGTGGAAACTATTCCTGACTAAAGTCCCATCTGCTTTCACTTTAAAGTCCGAGTCCTAAACTAAATAAAGATCCCTCCTGAACACTTTTATTGCCCTCATTCTTTCTATCCATCCTTCTCTCTCGTGGACTTTATCCATCCTTCTCTCTCGTGGACTTTTCTCAGTATCTCCTATTCCTTGCACAGATTCTCTTTGTTACTTTGAGGGAACTTCAGAGAGTAGAATGAAAGCAGGCTATACTGTATTTATACCTCTCCCTCTGGTTGCAAATAAAAGTGTCCCACGGTGTTAAAATTAGTTTAAAAGTCCTCAGTAAAGGCCAGATCTGAGCCGTCTTATATGCAACTCTTGAGTTTATTTTTTATTGATGTGTACTGAAATAACTTACCTTCATGCCATTTTTATTCATCTAAAAGAATGGGCTTCCTCCTGATTAAATATTTAGTGGCAGGATTTTTTATTAATTGCATATTTTCATGTTTTTATACAGTCAGCATTTGTGCATGTGTGTTTTAAACCAGGAGTCATGGCTGCTTGCTCTCTCTTGAAATACTGTCATATTGAAAAGGAGAGGGGATAACGGGATTTGCTAAAAGACAGATACCAAAAAACATCAGGAAACTTTTTTTCACAGGGAAAAAACTCAACATAATTCTTTCGAACAAAGGCATGATTAGGCATCCCGCCAATGAAGTTCCTTAAAGATGATTTGATAAAGAAAAGTGTAATTCCCTTCATTGTTTTGTGAGGTTGCATCACATATGTGTCTCTGAGGCCAAGAAGACATCGATCAAAGGCATCTTTTCAACTTTGTGCACTTCCCAGCTGCCCAAACAAATGCAGAGTCGCACGGCAACACTTAGTATTCCAATCAATTCCACAAACACAATTGTTGAGCGCAATCTGCGCTCACAGGGCCCTATCATAATGACAAATTTCCACACTAAATCAAGACAGTCCGACCGAGTCCACGCCACACATTTACGTCCAATGAAATGCTCACTTGGATAACAAAGCAGCTCTGGTGCTGCTGGAGGTAGACCGAGAGAGGTCTGAATCCGTGTTTAAGAGTCTGTGTTTTCAGCGTCAACCAAGGGAATTACATCCATCTGCTATTGTCGTTCCAGCATGCTCCCTCCCCACGGCGCTCCCTCCTTACGCCTCTCCCTCCTCACGCCTCTCCCTGCATGGTATGGTTTGGATTGTCACACTCTGCAGCCAATGCAATCACTGGGCGAACTCCCAGGCATGCGCTGCAGCCCGTAGCCAACAGAGGCCATGTTGTTGTTTGTCAAAATAAACACTGTCCATTTTTCATGTTAGGTTTGTTTGAGTTTCAAATAACAGACACCAAAGGAAGGATTTGAGTTGTTGGGCAATGAACAAAGACTTCTCCATCCATACAAATAATTCATACAATGAATTAAACGCTCCACACGTATCTGAAGAGGCATCTGCTGAACAAAGAGATGATGATGAATTTGTTGCTGACCGCATATCCCAAAGAGACATTTACTGTATATTTATGAAAAGGTAATTCTGTTTTCTGATGTGCAGTCTGACTGTCTGTCTCCAGCTGAGTATTTTAGGTCAGTGGAGGGCAGATTGAGCTCAGAGAGCTTCTGCCTACTGGCTGGGTCACATGTGACCTCATGGTGCTGGAGACATCGACAGGCCTCCCATCTAATGTTTCCCATGGGACTCTAACCAGCCACACAGGGTGCATGAATAAGTCATGGAGTAGTTTTATCTGGGGGACTGCTATCCCCTTTTATTTCTCTGCGTCTTGCTTATTTAAATTCAGAAGGAAAGCCAGCCTGTGCATATATGGTTCAGGACCAGTTTTCTTTTAAGATATGCACACTTGCCCTTCTCCTTCCCTCTCCTCAATTTCTCCCTTGGGTCCTCTTGTGGTCGAGAGGACAATTTATTCATCTATTGATCTGTACTGTGAGGGAAGAGGATTTCTCTGTGGACTAGGTCTGTGTCTCGGTTGGTTAGAGGGAATGTTGTACGAATCACGTCAAATAGATAATTTTGAAAAACAGAGAGACTCGTAGATTAAAATGACAATTAATATTATTATTTATTTTATTTAACTTTTCTATGAAGGAACAGTGTCTACCATTTAGTGGGATATACTGTCAGAAATGGAATGTACTATTAAATATATCCTCTATGTATAATCTCCTGAAAATAAGAATCACTGCATTTTCGTTACCGTAGAATGAGAAGTTTATATCTACATACAGAGCAGGTCCTCTTCTTGAAACCAGCAGCCATGTTTCTACAGTCTCGAACGAACTAACCAAAAACTGGTTTGACAAGAAAGAATTTGGGAGATTTATACCTTCGTTTCTTGATCCATTTGTTTATTAAGGTGCTGTTATATTAAATTGAAAATTGTTGTTCTGTTTTTTTGTTCAATTTTATTTCATGTATTCCTCAGGGAATAAGACCAGCATAATGTGGATATAGAGGTCAAAGGTCAAAATACAAAGTGCTTAAGAGAGGCTAGAAAGGGCACAAGGATGATTGACTGTGGGAGAAAAGAAAACAAACTAAAATGGTAACTCGATGCCCAATGGAACGAATTTAGGTATAAAATGTGCCGAAAATTTGAAAGAGCATTCACCACCTTCATGTTCAGAATGCAGCATGACTAAAGTGAAGAAATACTGCCTCAGTAAGTTCCTTCGTTTGTATGTCACATACCAAAAATGACCACACATACCTGACATTTCTAATCACGTGTGCAGCAGGATTATCTTTTAAATTTCTTATCCAACTAAGCAGAAGGACAAAATCAGAATATAATGAGTGACAGTGATGCGTTTGTTCAATTAGTGATGGATTTTGACTTGCCTGGTTTGAAGCCCTTTTATCAAGAAGAAAGAAAACCACAGCCTCTTTAACACAACAGTATCTTAAGTATTAGTAAATGAGACAGACTAACATATCAGCTGATACAATCTGTTTGCATTTAATCTCAAATGAAGCCTTCAGGTCATTCAACAGGCTTTGTGTCATTCAACAGATCAAATTCTGCATTTAACAACAGGCAACAAATTCTTCGATTAACAAGCAGCAAAACATCATTTCACGCTGAAAAAAATCTTGAGCAAGCAAGAAAATATTGACTTGGCAGGGAGAGACAAGAATTAAATCTTTAATCACGGAGACAGGAGGTAGTAAATCAGGGTTATAATAAAAGTGGAGTTTGCTTATGGTGTGTGCTATCAGTGTGTGTGTGTGTGTGTGTGTGTGTGTGTGTGTGTGTGTATGTGTGTGTGTGTGTGTGTGTGTGTGTGTGTGTGTGTGTGTGTGTGTGTGTGTACAAATCTACAAATGTAAGCTGGTCACAAATCTGCACATCCTAACATGCATCCATGGCAAAAAAGAGGACTCATCAAGCAACATGTGCATCTATTTTGAGTGGAAATGTTTTGCCAAGTGTGACTCAAAAAACACAATCTGTTTTTCATATTTATGACATTTGGCCAGCTGAGAAAAGAGAACTTGCACTAGCTGTTATTTATGCCACAAATGTTGTGTCTGTCACTAACAAATACGTCACTTTGTGCGTGTGCTTATGTGTCTCTCATGAGGCATGCATAAAATCTCCAAAACACAAAGTTCCCAAAGTTTCCCCTTTTGGCAGAGAGAGAGAGAGAGAGAGAGAGAGAGAGAGAGAGAGAGAGAGAGAGAGAGAGAGAGAGAGAGAGAGAGAGAGAGAGAGAGAGAGAGGTTTATAGAGGGGGTTTGAAGTTTACTTCTTATTTCTTGGTTATAATTCAGGATAAGAAAAACCCTCTCTGCTGTATGATCTCAACGCTGGCAGTCAACTAGCTGAGCGTCAAGCAGTCAAAGGTCTTAAACTGGTTCTTAAGCTTCCACAGATGGATATACAATAGTTTGGCCCCTCTCTGCTTTTCCCCAGATCCACTGTACATCATCTTCGATGAGGTGGATGTGAACAGGGTGCACAATAAACATTTCTTAACTGTAAAGGACAGATGTCTCAGTAGCATCAGCAGCAATTGCCGTGGTAAGATGAGCAGCTTTCACAGTAATCCACAATGAAAGGCTCTGAGGCGCCATGATGAGCAGTGCTATAAGCTGCACTCGCCCAGAATAAAGTTGAAGCGTTTTTCTTGAACTTTTTTTTCTTTGGGAGGATAAGGATTTGTGAGAGAATGTGGGGATCACTCTGGTTTTAGGGCTAGTTTTGATTGGCTTAGTACAGTTGATCCAGTCATGCCATCTTTGTGGGGTCTCAGAGGATGGATGCAAAAAAATGCCAAGAAGATCATAGAAATACACTTACTTATTACAAGACCTCACCGGAAAAGTGTACCACAATGTGTACAACCATAATTCAAGGTACTGTGAACCCTTAATGGCAGGTCATGGATATATATATAGACACTGCGACCGACACTGTCAGCAATATTCTTTTAAAAGCGAGACAACAGTTCATCATGAGTTCAATAACATGGTTGGACAGCTGTGCATGAATATGATCCTGGGCTACCACTTCAAAAATAAGTAAAAGAAAAACAATGAATACAAGGTGGTTTTGCTTGTGATAATTCAAAACGTTTGCTAATGGAACACAAGAAAAATAGCTCGATGATATTGCTTGGAATAAGATTAAGATATTTAGATCCATATATCACACTGAAATGTTACTCGTAAGATGATTGTGTCTCATTGTTATGAGACATGTTTTTTAGCAATTAGACAAATATACTTGGTAAGATTTCATAGTTTTCCAGTAGAACAGTTGTGCAATCATCACAGCAACTACAGAACAATTCACTTGGAGAAACTGGTGTCTGGTGTCTTTTGCTTTAATCTCACTTAAGTTAAGTTCACAGGTTTTCGTACACTATCTAAACACCCTGAGATTTAGTCCATCAGGAGAACTGAGAGCAATATCACACTAGGACCATAAAAGGACAAAACATGTCCTGATCTGCAATCTGAAATGCAACTCTGTGTGTGTGTGTGTGTGTGTGTGTGTGTGTGTGTGTGTGTTGACATTTTCACTCCTTCAAAAGACCTATATGTGGTTAAGGTTTAAGGTTCACGGCACAAGGGTTAAGGTTAGAAACAGGATTACATCCCGGGTTCAGGTGAGGTGTTATTGTTAGGGTTAGGCGTTGCGATTGTTCTAGTCATGGTCAAAGTTTGAATATGTCAGTGAGTGTCCTTCAAGTTCTTGTGTTTGTTGTGTGTTGTGTTTAATTTAACAGATGCGATGAAGAGTAAGAGAATTAGTGGGATTGTGTACAAATATACATGCTTATATATGGCATATGTAATATACAACTTAGTAGGGTAGTTTACCATTTACAATTTGATATATATTTTTCCTGACTTGCTATTTACAGTATTTTGTCACTCTCCCAAATAAAACATTGAGTAAAATTCCCAGTCTGTGCCTGAGTTCCCAAAAAGGAATCAATGAAAACTCTGATATACTTTCTTCATTTTACAACATGTCAGAATCGTGCTGCAATGTTCCAAAAATGCAACACTTTCTCATCCACTAGAAGCTTTTCTGGATCCTCATGTGCACAGCGTTTCTTAAAGGAGCCGGGGGATAAAACATGGAATGGGTTTGGAGGGAATACAAAAATGAGAGCAGGGCATATCAACAAAGTGTAAAATCTGCTAGTGAAAGAGAAAGCAGGTGGGCTCAGCACTCGCATCGGACCTGTAAAACTTGCCTCAGGATAACAGCAGCCTACTGTGCCGAATCGGACTCACTTTTGCTTCACGCTGAGGGGTGGGCAAGGTCACAAATGTGGTCAAGCCTGAAATGTATTTGAGAGAAGCAAGCAGACAGAAGCAGACACGGCGACATAGATACAGAGGCCAACATTCTGGAGCTGGGGGACTGTGGGATGACGGCCATCTTTGCCTCTTAATTTAACAGGTTTGACAAGTAAGTTCATTTAGAAATGCTTAGGAAGTGATCATTTAAGTGACCGTGGCCTCAGCATAATTACATCCTGATTTAATCATGAGCTTTCTATAAATTAATTGTCTTGGGGAATTCACTTCCATGTGAGCTTGTGTGTCTTCCATAGTCGGTCCCCCATCACAGGTAACCGATCAGTCCCGTTTCTACATGCTGCTGCACAAAGTTCTGTATATTTGTAGTTGTTGGCCAGTTAAGTGAACGTGATTGATTTTTCTTCTTCTGGGTTTGTTGTTTCTATGGACTGAATGATTTCTAAACCATTAAGACAGCATCCTGTGGCAGCAGATAGAGGACAGTTTCTCTTTACAATCACTTCAGCAGCAGCTATAAGGCAGAGGTCAACAACTGGCTTTTACTTTATGTATTATTATCATCTATATTACAAATTAATGTTAGGGGAGGTGCAGCAGCACAGGACGGGTGATGATAGGAGAAAGTATTTGCTTTTTTTTTTTTTTACAGTAGGGGGAGTTGGTCTTGTCATTTTAATGGGTTTCGAGGGGATGTTTGCTCACCCTCTTCATGGCTTAAAAAGACGGAAAGCATCTATCTCTCCGCGCATTTTGGAGTGGGGGACCCATTGTGTCCTGTGACTGATTGCACAAACTCCAACAGATATGCCCCAGCAGCACACATGGAAAAACACCATTATTAAAGTAAATATCACAATGGAAATTCCATTACGCTGACACGATTTGGGGATGAAGTCCATATTACTAAAATCCCAAGAAACCAGTTTACATTGTAATGCACTCATCAGAAGTTCAGGATAATGTGATTTTGTGTTTTTATAACTTAACAAGACAAAGTTCAGTACTCTCGCTAAAGAAATACTTGTACTTCTAGATAAACAGTATATTTCTCTCATGGCTCTGTGAATGTCTTGTCATTACATGGTTTCATCCAGCTACTTTACATAAATCTCTTGTGACTTTGTGCATGCCGTATGTGCATGATATCATTAACTGTTCACATTTACGGTATAATTACATTCCTACACAACTAATTTGTCTCTAGAGAAAGATATAGTCCAAGGAAAGGTCATTGTATTGTGAAAGAAAGAATACAATAATACTGTTAAAACAATACTATAAATAGAAATAGATAACAACAATAGATATTGAGAAAATGTGCATCCATCCACACACAAACACACATTAAATCACCCGTTAAATCATTTAAGCTAGCTGCCACTCAGCGTGACCAGTGACAGCAGCCGGTCTGCCAGGCCACCGTCATGTGCAGCCTGGCACTGGGGTTGACAGCCCGGCCCGAAACACGAGGGCCAAATGGATCTGGAAATCTCTGGGGTGCTGGGTAGGATCTTTCTGCACCTCTGTGTCCCACACATCTGGCCTGCTGCACTGCTGTTATGGCTGGAGGTACAGTGGGGGTGCTAGAGGTGCACTCTGGGGCAAGAGATGAGGTCGCACACAGTACAGAGCCATGCAGCTGTTCTGTGGTTTATTGCTTTTTTTTTCTTCCAGATTTAAAGACCTAATAAATATGGGAAGATTAACCTGGCATGTAACAAGTCCTTCATTAATCTGCCTGAAGAAAATGAGCACACATGTCATTATTAATGTGTTTATGTATCCATGCAGTTGTATTCTGGCCTGTTAGTAGTTGCAGCGATCACACCGGCCTGTCAGTGGCCTGTTTGACATGAATTTGGACTTTTGAATTATGCTTGAAGGCAAATGCTCCTGAGACGCTCATATTGTGTGTTTGCTTGGTAAACAGACACTTTTTTGGCATCTTGGGCATGACTTACTGCAACTTTGGATTTGACATTAAATGTGGCAACAGTGAACAAAGGAATACATCTGTTGGCAGTGTTTACAAGAGTAAATGTTGACTTTAAGATTCACTCTTTGCTCTTGCCAAATAACTTCTTCCAGATGTAATTATTATCTTCGTAAGTTAGCATCCGAGCTACTCCTACTGTTGTTGAGATGATGTATTTAGTGTTTCTTCAGTGATGGTATGCCTCCAAGACTGAAACACATTTAAAATGTTTCACACACAGCTCTTATACCTCAAGTAAAGTGCCTATCTCTACCATTGTTCATCTGTCCTATTTCTGTCTTCTTTTCTGGTTTTTTTCCACAAGAATCTTCCAACTGTTCCAGCTGAGCAACGTAATGGAAAGCTTGAGGCCAGACCTTACTGGACTCAAATCAGTGCAGTCAGTCTGATGGGTCTCATGAGGCTTGATCGTGTAAATGTCACCAAGCAGCTCAGACACAGACGACAGACGAGACCAACAGGGACATTATCTTAGTGTGTCCATGTGAAATACTTGTATTTGAACAGAGCTGGTTGGTATGTGTTCAGAAGTGTACAACTCATAGACATGTGGAAGTATAGAGACCTGCAGCAGCACTCATCCCACCGTGATGCATATACAATTTCTAAACTCATTAATTCCCTTGAATTTTTAATGGTAGGTTTATCATTTTTGTCCACAATGGTGATGACCACAAAAGTGATGCTGAAGTTTCATAACAGTTTCAAGAGAGGACACTGTGAGTAAAATACATTTTTAAGAAAAAGACCATCATGGAATGTCTGAGAAAAAAAGGTGTTTCCTCTTTCATTGTTAGTGGCCGACCGCCTCATAAACCCAGTGAACACTTGGTGTTTCTGTGACGGCTCTTTGATTACGACCCGTTTCCCCTCTCCCACAGTCCCACCAGGTGGCTGCCGAGCTCTCCTCTGTGAACTAAACCCACCGTGCTCCAACCTCCTGAAGGCCCTGAGGTCACTTCAGGGGCTTTTGGGCTCAGTGCAAAAATTATGGGTTCGTCAGAACAATTCCAAAGATCACAAAAAGATCAAAGCGATGCCTTTAAAGGCTCCTTGATTGGGAAAAAAAAGATTCCTCTGAATACACAATGTGTTGGAGGTCCTCCGAACTCCTAAACATTGCATTGACATGTTGGTTTGAAAGGAACCGCCAGAAGTATTTTAGGATCCTGGTCAACTGCCTTTGCTGATCATGTCATGTTTTTTAACTTACACATGAATTCCATTTTAACATTTACAAAAATGCATATGCATGTTTTTTTTTTTCAAAAGAGTTTGCACCTTTGCAAAATGATCACAAATGGATTTGAATATTTTTAGCGTTGGATGATTTATTGCTACCTTTGCTCGACCATATAGTTAGTGCTTATTATGAGGTTTTAGCAATACCTCTGAAATACATTCAACAGTATTAAGCATTTTCTTTTTTTAAATCCTCATGGGAGAGGATTCCAGTATGAGCTCATTGCTCTTTAAAACCTTTTGAAGACAAACCACCTTTGGAGTCTCTCACCTCAAGAAAAAACAAAGTTTAGAAAAACCTTGACTCCTATTAACTACTGATTAACAACAGCTGAAGTAAATGTTTATGAGCTTATTTATTTTTTATTTCATATGCATTTTCCTTTTCCTTTCATGATTAGGCCTATGGATCCCCTGTTTCCCGATGGGATTAGTGCAGTTGCTTTGATGTGGGTTGTGTCCTGCCTAATGTGTGTGGGCAGGCCTCCTACGCCTATGTGTGTGGCAGTGTTGATGTAAAGGGGTACGTGCAATCCCCTTTTTACTCTGGCAGTGTTTAGATGTAGTGCGTGACCCACCGTGCATCATAAAAAGCAGATTCAGGAACAAACACTTGGCAACGAAGGCAAATGCAAATACTTCTGATCACAGATCGCTCGTTTGGCCACATCTGTCTCTTTGTGTGTGTGTGTGTGTGTGAGAGTGTGTGTGTGTGTGTGTGTGTGTGTGTGTGTGTGTGTGTGTGTGTGTGTGTCCCATTATGCAAAGGCATGTTGTTTATTTGTAGTATGGTTTTGAGAAGCTTTGGTGTGGTCTGCCAGGTAGCTGGCAAAAGAAAAAATAACTCAGGAAGCATTAATAACATCTCTAGCACAATGAAGAATTATCAATTCTTCATTGGAGAGGCAAACGAAAGCAATATCATGTTCAACACACATCAATTATAATACCTCCCATGATTAATTTATCGATTTATCAATGTTGGAAAGATGTATTGTTATCAGACTGTCAGTTGATATTTAAGTAAAACGCCACTTTGGGTTCAGGCTCATGTTAGATTATGTGAATTTTTAAATTACTCTAGTGACATCTAAACTTGGGCCATATAAATATCAGAAAATGTAATCATCATCAAAGTTCTGTTGTAAAAGGAAGTTGGCGGCCAAGTGTTCATTACTCGAGTGACATCCAAACTTGGGCCGTATAAATATGTACAGCGTAAAAGTTAATTCTTTACCTTTTTTTAACTGCATATAACTGCATATAAGTAGGAATTAAAATACAGAAAAATATGTTTCCTAAGACATTTCAGTCACTTATTAATGGAAGCGGAAAGAAAGGATTTACACTACTGAGCTCAGAACACTCCTGTGCTAATATTATAGCTCAACAACACACACGCCTTACAAAAACAGCAGCACGCCATCCTGCAAGGAAAAAGCAAAACGTTTAACTGCAATGACCTGTAATATTTACCCAGGGTGACTCCTGCATGGCTTCAGAGATCCTCGCACACTTCGGGGCAGAAGCCGGTTCTTTTTTTTGCTCCTGATGCAAAACAGATGACACTTTTTGGACATTGTTTTCGGTTGCTATTGAAGATTTGAACACCGTGCGATCAGCTTTCTGGTCAGTCAAAAATATTTAAACAGTGATCTGACCCTAAAAATACAATGTGTGTGTGTGTATGTGTGGCTGCTTCACAGGGCTTTGTCTACATGAATACAATATCTCAGTGGAGCACACACAGCTTCAGTGCTAAACAACCACTGAGAGGTCAAACACTTTGTTTAAAGAGATGTCGGGGTGTTGAGGGTCTCTCCACAATGTAAACGCTTAAAACAAAACATCAGTCTATTACCAGTGTCTTTGCTGAGCAGATGAACAAATGCAATCAAAGGCTTGCTTGCTATACATCAATATGCATCAATGTCATTTGTTCAGGGCCTGGTAGTGATTGGCATGTTCATTAAGTGTCTAATAAGCTGAGAAGCCAACATGTGAAGTCAGCAGAGGATTCCAAGTGGCTCTGAAAGGCTGTTAGTCATCCAGTAGATCATGAAAATGATCATAAAAGCTGCTGCAGTCATCAACATGTGGCCACTTCGTTTTTTCCTAAGACGGATATACCAGTTTGAAAAGCCACATCAGCTTTTGAGTCATCTGTTTGATGATGAGAGCTAACACATCGAGTTCGTCAGCAGTGGCTTGAAGTCCGCTCTGTGTGTCTTTACATACTGTCGACCAGTGGCGGGCCGTGCATGTCCTACCTAGGCCTGCTGTCTGATATCCTATACATAAATACATGCTGTTCAGCGGTTGCCCCCCCTCTAAATAACAACAATAATAAAATAGCTATAACTTTGTGATTCTGTTTGGGCCAGCAGAGAAGGCTGTCCACATCATTCTTATTTGACTGTATTTAAATTTGGGATTTGGTGCCATCATGAGGGCATTTCAGGTATAGGTATTTATCATGTATACATCAATATATATGAAACCGAAGTCAAATTCCATTTTTGTGACACACATGGCCAATAAAGCTGATTCTGATTTCCATTCTGAAGTGGACCATAACTGATTTTTGCTCAGTATTTATTGATTTTGTTCTTAAAGGCAGTGAATTAAATGTGTGCTGCACTAAAAATGTGAAATGAAATACTTTCTTATTTGTTACGCTGCTGGTTGTGCAGAATGTGCCTGCATGAGACTTTAATTAAGTTTGCGTGAGTCTTCACATGATTCAACAGGTGAGTGCGCACACTAATGAACAAGTGAGGAACAACCTCGCCTGATTCCAGTAACTGGTCCCTCTAAAGCCAAGCTCAGGCTTCATGTGGTTGCTGACTAACTCAGACATGAAAACCTTTATACACCACTTTCTACAAACACAACATTTACCAGATATTGTGTGCTTCACGCTGCTTACTTTTCCATAGCAACAATGAGTGACCACACACAATGGGTTTATGTGAGTGTGGTTCACCAATCCTGCTTGTTCATGCTGTCCCATAATGTAATAGTATGTGCTAGTAGTTTTTTGCATTATGTTTGTCACAAATGGGCTCACTTTCCTGTGATTTTGCAGCAAGTGAGAAGTTATTTTGATGATATTTGTGTTTATTCTACTCACTACAGTTCCTCCACATCTAAGCAAGCTTACATAGGACTGAGCATCGGAAGTAAAGAGTATAGCCTTGAATTATGCGCCTTGATTTAGAACTCAGGTGGTGGAGCTTAGGAAGTAAAAAGATTTGAATTTTTAATTTGAAGTCTCCATAGAACCACCTCATCTCTACATGCTAGATTGATAAAAAAAAATCCCCAAAAAAATCTGCTGTTTTCATATCATGTCTCCTTTTTTCTTATCATCCTGTTGGAGAGATTCATTTTGAGTTAAAACAATAAACATGTTTTTTTCCTATAACACACTGGCTAGCAATTGTTTTTTTTATTTTTAGCATGAACCTATGTAATGATATATACAATAAATAGTTGAATTGCATTTTAGAGCCCCAAAGGGGGTTAGGTGTCATTTAGTTATCAATTGAATGTTTGAATTGAATTAATTCCCTTACCTCCCTCATCTGCTGTAAAACTCATGGAACTAATGTAATTGTTACACATCGAGGAGAAGAGTTAATAAATCCACTCAATCCAGTAAATCAAGATTCACTACACTTTAAAAGTGAATCAATGGCTGTAATCTGGCTGGACAGCACTGCACACATCTGCAGTAGCAGCTGTGCCTAATTATGTTGCACGTGATTATATTGTTCACATGTCTAGCTGTAAAACTGTTTTGTTATTTTTGACACAAAACTGCACAAAAACACTATACCGTGTACACTGGAGGTAGTGATCCAGACGGGCACCAAAGAAAACACACCGAGAGCTGGAAAACTCACACTGTTGTCAAGCACACTTCCATGAGTAAAACATTCCCATATGGCATTTCACGCCCCTTCCAAAAAATACCATGAGAGTTTCTTTTGGCTCCACACTTGTTTCAGCGTCCAATATTCATTAATAAAACATTCACTCTCTCCCTCTCTTTCACTTTCCACCTCCTCCCTTACACTTTGATTGACTGCAGAGGCTGTTTCAATCCCCTCAGCCCTTCAGTGTTTGTAGGATCTCATCCAGCACTGTTAACATTGTTCACAGTGGTTCATTCATAGCTCACAGACTTGAGAGTAAGAAGCATATATGCTCAAAACGCCTGTGTTAAATTCATTGGGTTGCATTGTTCTCTGGCATGATACCAATATTATGACAATGTGTACAGTGAGTTGCATGTGTTGCCTGTTGCCACCCTATTATTCAAACATTACAAACTTGCTTGTATTATTTGTTTTTAATGTGCAACGCCCTGTGAAGCAGTATTGATACTAAAATAAAGTACATAAAAACTTGGCAAATACAACAGAAATAGTCAATTCAAATGTGAATTCAAATTGTACATTTACAAATACCATAAGATTCTCATGATATGTGTCTTTTGGTAACAGGGATAAAATCACACGATCTTGATGAAAATAATCACTTACTAAAACTCACCCACAGAGGGCAGTGTTGTAGTTTCACCACAGCCTGAGGATAGAAATATTAAGCAGTAAGGAAGGGAACAACATGAGATATTATGACTAAGCAGCCACTGGAGACATATACTGTGCAATCAAGGAGAAAGAACAAAATAATACTATGGAGTGAAATTCATTTCAAAATCGTCGCAAATTTATGTATTACATGATTTACAAATGAAAAAAGAGATTTACAAATGGGTACAACAATTTGTGTGTAATTTGTGGTTCCAATCTACCCATAAATAGCAAGCAAATTTAAAGCATATTTTATAGTTGCGGCCTCTTAGTGTAGTTGAGTTTGAATATCACATTCATGTAAAATTGGAGCCCTTAAATGCATGGTTGTGGTACATTTACGTACTATGTACCCAGACAATTAAGAAAAAGTCTGGGTAATCTGTTTGAGAGGCTTTCTCCAACGACCCGTCACTTAATGTGTATCGGTCTGACTTATAATAAAATTAATAACATTCTAACCTTTATTGAACCATACAGATACATTTATATATATATATATATATATATATATATATATATATATATATATATATATATATATATATATATATATATATATATATATATATATATATATATATATACCGAACTCTAACACACAGAGCCTACATATCATTGTGTATCCCAATTATATGATCAAGCAAAATCTACAATTACAGCCAGTGGGCAGGTTTTCTTGAAATGCTGTAGTTTACAGCCAACGTTGGACGCTAGAACGCTACGTTCTATTATTTCTTGGGGCAAAATGAATAGAACACGAAACTCTCACGTCCATTGATAATTAATGTAGACCACAGCCACCAGCCAGTAGCTGTCTGAAACGTGCATAGATCACCTACAAGAAGGTCTCAGAGACGGGTTATAGGCGTGTAGGGAAAAATGAAGAACTCTCACTTTGTTCCAATTTCTAGATACTATTTTTGATGGGGAAAAATGCTTCCAAAATCCTGTCAATAAATTTAGTCACAAGCCTCAAACTATCATAAAAGTACATTGCCCTGAATTCGAAACTACTGAAACTGACATGCCCCGAAATGTGTGAAAAGCCAATGCGACAGGCAATTATGTGTATGAAACCACTCGTTTAATGATGCCAATATTTTTCCACTTTCAGTTGAAACCTTTTTTTATAATCAGGCAACTGGGCTGAATTATACATATACGTAATATAGATACATTTGAAAATGTACACAATACAAAACAATACTTAGTTACAAATGCGTGGCTTCAAGGTTAACTCCACATGCACCAGGTCGCACAATGTCAGTTTTTTCTTTTGTAACGAGTGACCCATCTTCTCTTGAATAGACGTTCTTTGGATCGGAGCGCGTCGGTCTGCAAAATGAATTGTACGATTTCGTCAGTTCCGTAAAGCGGTCGTCCTGGTTTCATTAAAAAAAAGGGAAAGAAGATAGGGGATTATTTACGAAGACAAACGCAGTTAGAACAAGGCTTTAACTGGCTATGTCATCAACATATTCCTAAACTAGAGCACTACGTTGTTTCCCACGGGCAGTTTTTCCCTCGGACTGACAAAAGACACATTAGCGGTTAGTCTCCTCTAAGCCGCGCATAGACTGGGATGCACTGCCGCTAGCTTGTTATTAGCTTTGCCCGCTAGCTTCCAGAACTCATCTGTTTTTACGACGGGACCAAGCACACCGTAAGTCAAACCGTTTGAAAACGACGATATCAACGTAGTATTTTGACTCGGAGTTATGGTTTCTCATTTCTTCCTATGTGAACCAGCCAGCTGTTCACTGTTCCCTGGGTAGTGTTCGACCAGCCTCCTCCGAACAGCTGCTTATGTGAAGTAGAAGCAGGCCTTTTTCTAGAAAGCATATTCTGCGTTGATATGGTGCTCGTTCTCAACCAATACAATCACAATCGGTTCTGTATTACTGCCTGAATGAAGGCCCACTGTGTCGGGCAGACTGAACCCACCCCGGGAGTCCTACATCTAGCGTTACATGCGAGAGAGGGAACAGCTATACACCTGTGCTGATGCACCTGTCTTGGCTCCCAGAGGTGTTCATTGATTTCAAGTGAAACGTTCCGGTCTCTCTGTTTATTTCTGTCCACGGTATCTCACCTTTTTAATAATGATAAAACACATGATCTTTGTCGTATCACATGTTCTTCCCGTTATTTTGCCTGTTAATGCCTAAGCTCACCCTGTTGCCCTTTTCATATCGAGTCAGCCTGGTTTAAGTGGTTTGACTAGACAAAAGGGACTGAGCACTGTACAGAGATCAGGACTTATTTCAGATGTAGATTTTATGCAAAGCAGTATTTGGTTGTTCTGTCTATGCTGACCTTTGTCTTTGATTGTACTGCAAGTAAAAATCACAGCATTTTGCATTACTAGTGAAGTTAGTTTGTCTTTAAAATGGACAATGCATATGGTGAAGATGTACATTTTTTTACCCATTCAAAAGATGTGACACAGGTACAGTAAGATTCCTGACATGTTTTTGTGTTGAGCATTGTTGGGCCGGAGAACCATTTCTTTGAATGCCTTAAGTCAACAGAGAGGTTGTCATTCCTCAGGGTACAGACGTGGCATGGCCACAAAAGACCAATTACAATAGGCGAGGTTAGAGCAAATGTAAACAAGTGCTACCTCCCTTCAAACCATATCTGTGATGTTGGCGCCAGCAAGAGATTTAACCACCACAAACCTACCAAGTAGTTATATTCCAGTTCCAATTCCAGAGGTGGTTGTTTTTTAACTGTTCTGTCCTGTCTTGCTCGATGTTTCTAACTAACGGTCTCCAACAGGAAACCAACTTTCTTAACTGGCAACTGTTTTAGAAAGTTTGTTTGCTTTGATTCATCTTGTGGCACCCTCTTACACAAGTGTACAAGCACAGAGCACTTCGGCCAGACTTTCTATGGGTTCAAAGAACAAAAAGCCCAGAAGACCAGCAAGTGCATAGTTAATCACATGCTGCTTTTTTGGCTTCTGTTAGTCTGTCTTTGCTTGGAGCTCCTGTGCTCTGCATGGAAAAACTATGTGAAGCATCTTCCACATCTGTAGGATGTAATTTTGCAACATCACCTGTGGCCTTTTCACACATGCATAAACACATACAGTAAATTCAGACCTTTCATTAGTGTTTGTTAAGAGTGAATAAACGTTTTCCTTCCCTGACAAAAATAGGAGCTATAATACTGCTTGTCTGACTTTTTTTGAAAAATGTATTATGCTTATATGATTGCACATCTTAAATGTGCGAGTATGTGTAGTTCTGCAGGCCAAATCAGTTTTACATATTAGAATGACTCGACAATGTTGATGTAGTCATTTGTCAATTCCCCTAGTAGTCTGGGTTTTTAGGGAGTGGGTTCTGCTAACATCACGACCTTTATGTAGACAAGAGTGGCCTCTTCAACAAGACGGCTCATTGTAGTAGCGGTGTCTGAGTGTGGGGCTTTCATATGTGTGCTGTATTTATGTCGAGCGGCAGCCTTGCTCTTTGAAAACCACCTCCTCGCTTATTTGTGGCAATTATATTCCCATCTGCCTCATGATTTGGTGAGGTGTGTGCTTTTCAAATCAGAATGAATGCCTTGCTGTTTTTCCACCTGTAACTTTTTCATTTAATTTACATATGGATGTTTGTACTTTATCTTCCCCTCGCTGTCTCTCTCTCTCTCTCTTTTTCACACATAGTGCATTATGACAGACAGCATTATGAGTAAAGCTGCCACAATGGAGATTCCTATCAACAGTAATGGTGACACAGGGACCCTTCCAGAAGATGACAGCCTTGAACAGGTGGGTCACAGTTATGTATCAGTTGACCGTGTGAGTGTCACAATTTGACACACAGTTGTTGACCTGTGTAGTTATTGTTGTTGTTAACCTATTCAAAGCTATTATTACACAAACACACTTGCAGCTTTAAGCTGACAAAATATATTCAGCATACTCAAAAGCAAACAAGTGAGACAGTGTTTTATTTTCCTATTCATTGACTTATTCGAAATGCATCATATTTTTTACTGCATGGAAAAAAAGCTTACCTATTGCTTTACCATTGTTGGCCTTCTACAACTGTTTTATGACTTAAAGACTGTTTTAACTGCATAATTGTATTCTTACAGAAGAGATGATGTGATTTTGTTTTATTCTGAACATGTTTTACATATTTATTTGTATTTAGTTTCATTTAGTTATTGGCTATATAGTTGTTAAAGCATTCGTTTGTTGTCAGTTTTAATGGTACAGTACTGTCTCAAGGTTATAGCACTCACATGAGAGCACATGATGAAAAAGAAACCGAAATTTAAGCCTGATGTCATTTTGTGGTTGGTTGAACCCAGTGTGATGAATAAATGTGTAGTTTCACTTGTTTGAAGTCGACACGGGTTATGGGTAGTATAGTTCTCAGCTATCACAAGATAAGCTAACTGAACTGGCTCTTTTCATACCATTTACACTCCTACAGTATTGCCCTGTGATAATATGCACAGCACAATTTAGGACTAATCCTATTGGCAAATATAGTTGTCAGTCTCGACACTGGCAGTAGGAATGTGGTCACTTATTGTTATGCCTTAATGTACCTGTACTCGCCTGTTCAGAGCAGAATGATCATTCAGGAGATTTGTTGGATTTTTTTTGTTGTGCGTGAAATGCTGTATTGTTCTGTAACTATTATTGTGTTGCCTGTACACAACTAGACGTCCTTGTGTTACTTGGCTTGCTTGGAAACAAGTGTGGAAAGAGGTCCTATTGGGAAATTAGGTGTTGTATGACAGCGTTCTCCTTGGGAATCAGTTATTCCCAGTACTTATGTTCAGTGTTGAAGACATATTTGTATATGTCTTTATTATTATTATTATTATTATTATTATTGTTATTATTGTTATTATTGTTATTATTATTGTTAACCTGAAATGCCAAAAGACACTGCTTTAGCTCGAGGGTAGGGAACCAGCATTATGTTTCCATCACTTTAAAAAGTGTCTTAGTGTCAGTTAGAATACAATAACTGTTGAGTTGGAGAGTTAGTTGGGTGAAACCGGTTGTTCCCTTTCCTTCGTACCGAGGCACACCTTGCTGGACAAACAGACTGAAGATCCTGGAGCTTCCTGTTATTTGCTCACCAAACTGTTTGGCACAACTCAAGTAGTAAAAGAAAACCCTCACCCCTCACCAATCCTGCACGGTGAAGCACATATTTAACTGTTTGGTGTTGCTTCGGCTCAGTTTACTGTGTTCATGGATGAGACGTGTTTAGCTGCACGGTTTGGTGCTGCATATTAACCAGTTGTCATAGCAACTCTGCAATTAATCTGAAACTGGTGATGCTTCGTGCTTGGGTGAAAGCCCTCTGAAATCAGATTGATATCTGCTCTGCAGCACTCGCTTTAAAGCTGCAGCCGCCTGTGTTGCTCTTGTACATATAGAGGAAGATTGGCAGGTTAAGGATAAGCAGAAGTCTGGTTTCTGATGTCGAAGCATTGCGCTTTTGTCAGAACGGTGACAGTGACGGGGAGCTTGACTGCCAGTAGCATCCTCACAAAGGCTTCAGATGTATTACAGTGCTCACTAATCTACGGGGCTTGAAGATGCTTATGCGGTTATACTTGTATACTTGCACATACTTGTGCTATTCATTTGGAGATAAACCAGCTATTTGTTTTAGAGTTGCTCACTTATTTTGGAAAATAGCGGTTTGTAGTATTTTTAATCTATATCCATCACTCTGTTTTGAGACAATATTTGTACTCAACCAAGCAAGACACTTTCATAAGCCTACTAAACCTCACTGTTAAGATATGACTTCCAATGTTATTGGGAAAGGCTCTGTAGTTATCTTCATAGTTAGGAACAGGCACAATGTCAGCAAAGTGCTCAGAGAGGATCAGTGTCTGTGTCAGCTTCCGCTGTTGAACAGATGCCACAACTCTCAGATCTCTAAAAGAAGAGACACGCAGATAAAATGGAGAAGATACAGTTAAACAGGCTTTGTCTGTCTTTTTAACATTATTTTTGGGGGGTGTTGGTTCAGTGAATTTTTAGTTCAAAAATGTATCTTTACAAGATGTTAAAGGACCGCAATTCTACCAATAATATAATGAAGAACCATTTTGCCGAAAGGTTGCATGTTACACTACTCGTATAATTGTGTTTTGAGTGTGGCCACTCAATCTTTGTGTGTGTACACGGTTCTGTTTTCCCCTCAGTGTTGATGTCATCTTTTAATGTCTGTAAATGTCTTGTTAAAAAATACATGTATTTGTACAGTGCAGAGCTCAACGGTAAAGATTGCCTCATGGCCTGTCGTCATGCTCGTAAATCAAGGCACTCACTTGCCCGATCTGGCAGGTAGTAAAGACGAGTAAAATACATTGTGGAGCTGAGGATATAAGTGGCTGAAAAGTGAGGCTTCTCGCTTCCTTCTCATCACTCCACATGTGCAGCTCCAATGGAGCAACTTCAGTCTTTGTTGTTATTTAAGGCCGCTTATAAATACAACATTTTGGAGAGGGGCGGTTAAAAAAGAACTTCAAGCAAGTAGACTTCAGACCCACTTGCCCGACCGGGAAAGGGAGTAAAAAGACATTAACGTTAAAACCTGCATTGATGTACAAGAATATGTATTTTGTTTTTCCCAGACAGTGATGAAATAATATCATGGCAAAGTTGTTGTATGCAGCAATTTGCCAAGCAAAACATGTTGAGCCAGTGGACTAGATCAGTGGTTCTCAACCTTTTTTTCAGTGATGGAGTCCACAGCGCTGTGCCATCAGTGTCAAAATATATATGTTTTAAATCTCACGTACCCCCTGGAGTGCCTTCACGTACCCTGATGGGTACATATACCTCCATTTGAGGGCCACTGGACTAGATGATCCACTTGAAACCTAAACAAGCAAAACGATGAATCCCGAGCTGAGCTGCTGTGATATCAATCATCACTGCTCTCCATCTTACATCATCTGCTGTTTGTGGACATTATGATGATTTTTCTGGAATTTCTTTTATCATCTATCTTGCGTCATGATTTCAGTCTTGAATTTTTCTTTTTGTCTGATTTCTTTTTTCTATTTGTTTCTTTTTGTTGTTGTTGTGTTTGTCGATTCCCCCTCCATCTCTGTACAGGCTGCAAAACTGCAGTGGAGCTTAGATGAGAAGGTAGGGAGCTCCAGAGGCACCAGGGTGAGCAGGCCATTTGTCCCTTTGTGTGTGTTGGTGTGTAGTACTGCTCAGTGGTTTGGCTTTATGCAACATTAAACTGCCTTTCAGTTGTATGGCAAACCACTGTGTAGCTTGACTTGTGCTGCCTGTTAACTCGGCTCCTACTAACTCTAGATGAAAGGAGTCTCCCAGACTTGATATGTTTTGAGAGCTGTCCCTCAAATTGAGTAGTATTAACAAAATAGCTGGCATCTAACCCTCAGTTCTCAATCTGTTTTCATTTGATTATTCAAAATCATGTTGTGTGTCGAGCTAATATAATTTAGATTCTGTGTGCACTTTGATGATGTGTGAGTGTGATTCCTTAATTTAGGCGAGTGTTGATTGACAAAACAATCATGGCGTCATACTAATAATAATCATGTTGTACTACCGCTGTCATAATTATTTGAATTGGCTGTTCTTGTTTTCGTCAAAATGAGACATTTGTTTGTGCTCTGGTAGAAAGGTCGAGAGAGAGCTGACCATGACGACAAACAGAAAAGGCCCCGAAGCAGAGCTTGAACACATTTATAATGGATACGTTTTGTATCAAACTGAAGATAACCTCCAACAGCACAAATATCAGCTGTACTTTACCTTCCTTTTGGTGGCATCAAATATGCCACCTCCCTAGAGCTTAGAGTTTCCTTATCACAGATTTGCTTGAGAGTCTAACCCCAAAGTTTAAGGAAGTGTAATATATATGTTACACTTCAGTTTACATTTTCCAGTGGCCCATATGGGTCTTTTCCCATATTTCAACGAATTAAATAAGAGGCTTGCTTTCGAAACGGGCAAGAGTTCAATTAGAATCTGTAAATTCCTTACAAATGTTGTCTTTTTTCTTTACTGGCTCATACTGGAGCAGGAGGGCCAAAACAGTGAGTTAAGATGGATCGTAAACACAGTTCTCCTCACGGTCCAGAGCTTCAGTAAAACTTGTGATTATTTTGGAAGCAGAAAAGAGTCTGCAGGGGCATTTCCTGCTGCTTTTGAAGTCGCTGCCGTCATGGCTACGGTATTGTAGTCCTCTCGCTTGCTGCTATCAGGGCAGGAAATTCAGTTCAAGCCGTTAGTCAGGTAGATTATTTACTGGGTACTTTTGGTGTGTTCGCTGTCTTTCACTTACTTTATAGTTTTTCCTGTTGGCTTCCAGATAAGGGGTAGAATTTAGACACTGCCTGAAGATTGTGTGTACCGACTAACCTTTCTAACATCGTAGTGTTTGTCCCCCTCTAGTGAATAAGTCTTTAACCTACACTGTCTGAATGTAACACTCAAATCATAATCTCCTGTTTACATTTCTCTCCCCCTCCCTCCAACCCCTCGGTCCTTCCTTGGTTCTTTTTTATTCATTTCCCAACTTAAACTTTGTAGGACCTCCAGCAGGTGATGGTATCGGGTCCCAATCTCAACGAGACGAGCATCGTATCAGGGGGCTATGGAGGAACAGCAGAGGGAATCATTCCCACCAGCTCAATCAAAGGTGGAGTCCTACTTCCCTCCTCGACAGTCTCACTCAGTTTTTTTTAATATCTTTTCTGTTTTTTTGTCATCATTCCACTTTGACTTGACACTGTGCTGTGCCTCTGAATCAGACGTTATTCAGTTAGTCTGAAGACAATGAAGTGTTTGATGTGCTTGATTTGTGAGGCCTCTTATCATTCTTCCCATGAGATTATCCTGCAATTAATTTGTGGTCCATTTGCACTGATTCATCCTCCGCTCGCCTACTCCACTGTATCTGATAATGTGCCTGCCTTTGTTGTCTGAATTAGTCCGTTATTGATGGTTCTTCTATATACAGATGTAAGAGGTAGCAGGAATGGCCGAGTAAATGATGAGTTATATTGATTTAAAAAAACCAAATACTTGCGCACTCACGTCTTTAGTCTGATAGTAATGTATTTACTGGACCCAAACAGCATGATTTCATTTTATTATATATTTTGAAATCATACTGATTGGCCAGACTTCAATTTTTTTTGGCAGAAATTGAATCATATCAATATACGTATGTTTTATTTAGTGTGTAATCACCTCAACATATGTATTGTTTTGTTTTTGTTACCTTATAATTAGTCGTTTGTACCTAGATATGAAGAGGGTCCTTTTTAGAGTCTGCTATACGCGGCCATGCACAGCCATGCACGGCCATGTTTGTACAGAAGCCCAGAATGGACAACCTGAACACCCGAGCACTAGATTAATATGGGTCGTGATGGGAGAATACCAGGAGAATTCTTAGTTGGTTCCAAGCTGCTAGCTCACCACGAGATGTCTCCAAATCCCACACACTACAGCTTTTAATGGAAATACCATGCTAATGAAAAAGCCAAAACATTTTTCGGGGAGGGAGATGTAGCCGGCAACAGGATATGCCACAGAGAGTTGGTATATATCTAAAAGTTGGGAACCTGAAGATTAATGCAACATGCAGCTCAGCACTTTATGACTATTGTTGTAGTCATAAATCAGATTTAAGAATTTATTTAAATAAATTGTAAAAGTGTAAAAGGCTTCAGAACATTATAATGAATCGGGATGGCCATCCCGATGCTTTATTATGGCTCATAAGTGAAAGTTGTTGCAACAACATTAGGGTTGATAGAATCTTTTACATATATTTGTGCTATTAAAAAACAAAAGATTGAATAAATATTATGATGTTATCACCACATGAACCGAAACTTGAATTTGCATACATTCATTAATTTTGTATTGTTTACTTAATTGTTGTGACAGCAACGATAACTTAATTCTACAACATGATCATGCCGATTTTAAAACCAGGGGTTGGTATGTATAGGTCTCAGAGGCACAAATACACATTCTAACAATTCTCCCTCACACTTCACTCAAGGGAGAAAAACACTGCTAATTTTAAGACAAGGGCGGATCAGCTGTTAATATAGTGTGGTATGTTTAGTAAAGTAAAAAAACACATGACCAAGAAATCGGTTAGAATGATCGTTAATAAAGGCTAACTTAAATGTGACAAAACAAACAGAGGATTGGCAACAAATAATAGAATACTGCATGCAAATAAACACTACTTTGGTCAAGAAAGTCATGGGATTAGCGTTAAGCGCATGTCTGTAAAGGAGTAAGTCATCAGTAACCATAAAACCAATTTTCCAACAGATTATTATACAGCCTCTTGGAGACGATCATTTTGGCCAGAACTACTCTCCAACACTTGCATAGTTTTTACTGTCTGAATGCTGGCTAATGCTTCAGAAACATGTCACAACTCATGACCATCTTAAGTTTTCAGATATACTGTAACAGGACAATAACAGTGAAAGACAAGTTTTTATAGAGTAAAATATGTCAGTATTTCTAAATGTCAGGCAACATTTTAAAGTCATGTCAAGAATTCCACAGGTATCCTCCATCAGATCCCAGTACTCCCATTAATCACACTTACAAAAATAATTTCATACTAAATGATAAACCCTTTACGCTGTGCCTTTTGAGTTGTGTGATATTTTAGTTGCACACAGAATTTCCCATGATTTTTGACTCCAGCAGTGTAGCTGAAAAAACCGTGTCAAAGGGAAATAACACTTGTGAGTACTTATTTGATACTAATATTTCTGCTTCTTTGTCTCACTCTCTCCCTCAGGCCCTGCTGTGCGCTACAATGCAGAGTTTAACAAAAGGATCCCAGTGACAGGATTAGGTGGCTCCTTAGACCTAATTATTATTCATAATGGAGAGCTTATTTCCAAAATGTGATAGAATCATTTGTTATAGCATCTACAGCCCCCAGTCTGTAAATATGAAGTATAGAACAGTACAACACATTGGTCATTTTGATTTTAATGCATGTTTCTCTCATGCTGGCTATCTCATTTTGGAAAGACACTTTTTGAGTCCGTCTCTTTTATATATAATTGGGGATGACCTTATCTGTCTGTTTTCCTCTTTTACAGTGGTGCCTGCTCCTCTTTTTTCTATCGCAGCATTTCTTTTTCCGAATATGCTTTCTGGTTGTTGTTTTTTTTTCAATTTCAATAACCTCCATTCAGGGGTCTGCACTTTTTTGTTTTTCCCACAATAACTCACAAAACTTCTTTGTGGCAAAACAGAAAAACTTTCATCACGCCGTTCATATTTGCATTAAGACATTGAACATAGAAAGTAAAGTAATTAGCAGACCCTGAGTAAACGTTGAAGTTAGAGGCCCTCATTCGTCTCAGTTTGTCAAGATGAAATAAAAGGGAAATCCAGTTTATTTAGTATCACAATGTTTAGCTTTACTGCAGTTCAAACCTGTCTTCATCATCACTCATTTGTCTTCATAGTCATGCACTGAATGTTGTCTTTTCATCTTTGTACTTGTCTATCTTTGTCATCCACCTCCCTTCCCTTTTCCCTCCTACATCTTCCTCCTCATCCTCTTCTCCCTTTTGTGATTATACTTGGATTCCTCCGCTCGTCGTCCTCCTACGTTATCGTTCCACTTTTGGAACTCTTCAATAATCACTTCATGTTTGAACCCTAAATATCCAAAATCATTTAAAATCCTAATCCCATAAAAAAAAAAATCTATTTTACAAAACGCCAACGTAAATCCAACTCCCACACCCAACCCTAATTCACCCTGAACCATTCCTTCAACCATACCCGACCATCCACGATCACAGACCTGCGCATGAAGGCCAGGCGAAGTAGAGTTCCCCCAAGCAGTTCTATCGTCTGCCAAATAGTGAGCCAGTCAAATGAGCACCAAGGTACTGGGGAAGGAATGATGTAAAGTTGAATGCTCAGGGCTCTACATTGATTACTCAGATTGCAGTGTACCTGAATATCCCTGCAGTTATTATATTATATCTCTATAAAAAAAACATTTGGTAGTTTATGTATTTATTTACTCATTAACCCCAGCTCACTCCATTGCATGTTTTACAGTGGTGTAAGGGATACTGGTGATGGATACAGTTGGAAATGACGGACAGATTTCAGAAACTAGCCTCAGTTTTGCCTCGATTGAAGGCAACACATACATGTTTGAATGTACTTCAAGCAGTTTTCAATTCTCCATCTGGTCTATTCTTTGCTGGGCTTAATTGTGTCTACCTGTGTTTGTTTACTTTTTTACTTTGTGTGTTTTTAGTTTTTAACAATGTTCCTGTGTTTCTACATTGTCTCCCAGGGTCCAACATGCACCACAGCAGCAGCAACTCGTCAATGGCGGCAGACGAAGCGACCCGCGGTGTGGCTGTGGAAAAGATTGAAACAATGAAGAAGTGGGGTCTCAACACTTACAAGGTATCCAAGGTTCTGTAATGTTGAGCGTCATGGTAAAATAGTACTTGGTGATTTCAAAACAAGTTTTGAATCTGTCCCTGAGAATCCTCTAGAATCAGGAGTGCGTTGTGTTCTTAATGTCTCTGTGTGTCTTTCCTTTATTTTTGTAGTGTACAAAGCAAATGATCTCGGAGCGTTTCGGTCGGGGTTCCCGGACTGTGGACCTGGAGCTCGAGGCCCAGATTGAGGTGCTGAGAGACACTAAAAAGAAATACGAGAATGTGCTGCGATTGGCCAGAGCGCTGACCAACCACTTCTACAACATGGTGCAGACGCAGCACGCACTGGGTGACACCTTTGCTGACCTCAGTCAGAAATCTCCAGAGCTGCGGGTGAGGTCTAAAAACATGTTTATGTAGCTTTGGTGTTTTAACTCTTCGACATTGATCTTCTTGAAAGTTGAGTAACAGGTTTGTGTAGACAACATTGGAAAGCATTAATACATTCATGTTCTGTTGCTTGCATTCATTTCCTTTTACAGGATGAGTTTGGCTACAATGCAGAGACTCAGAAGTTGCTGTGTAAGAATGGGGAGACTCTACTGGGTGCCGTTAACTTCTTTGTGTCAAGCATCAACACACTTGTCAACAAGACCATGGAGGACACCCTAATGACAATCAAGATGTATGAAAATGCAAGGTAAGGACATGCAGCACATTGATTATTCTTTTCATATAAGACTAGCAAACAGACAGAGTGGGTTTAGGCAGTGTTGGTGCGCCATGCCAAGCCGATCGAATCCTTACACGTAATAAATACATAACTATTTTCATTGGATTAAATGCCAGGCAAGGAAATAATTCCATCTCTCGAAGCTACAATGAGAATTTGATTCACATAATGAGTGGCTTCTTTGTGACTAGCTATTGTCATGACATTTAAAGTTACCATTCAGTCTGGATCTTTTAAATGTTCCCTATTCAACTTTTTCTTCAAGCGCTTGAACTTGTTTTCAACTTCTTCTTTTAACAATACATATTCATGACTGAATATGGTGACAATCAAGAGTTAGTGGTTGGAAGATAATATTATTTTAATACATTTTCAATAGAGTTAACACTTAAACTCACGGCTATCTCAGAACCCATTGGCTATCGGTCTGACTACAGATGAACCTCCGGAGATTATATTTTCTTTATATATTGCTATATCCTGATTAGTGCTCAACACGCAAACACAAATACAGTAATCAAGCAAGTGGTATAGAATATGTAGGATCAAATCTTATAATAGAGAGCAAAGCCATTTAAAACTGTAGTTTCTCTCTTCTTTTTCTTTAAATGAACAGACTGGAGTTTGATGCCTACCGGTCAGACCTGGAGGAACTGAGTCTGGGGCCGAGGGACGCTGTTGCCATGGCCCGCATAGATGCTGCTCAGGAACAGTACCAAGTCCAGAAGGACAAATATGAACGCCTCCGCTCCGACGTCATCATTAAACTCAAGTTCCTGGAGGAGAATAAGGTTAGTGGGCAGGGTAGGCCTGCATCAACATCAGCCTTCAAAGTGGAAAAGAAAGTAACTTGGTGTGTTGTCTTTGTAATGATTTGCTCCCTTGTTTCTCTTTGTCAGGTGAAGGTGATGCATAAGCAGCTCCTCCTCTTCCATAACGCCATCTCTGCGTACTTTGCTGGTAACCAGGAGCAGCTGGAGCAGACACTGAAGCAGTTCAACATAAAGTTGAAGCCTCCAGGGGCCGACAAGCCCTCCTGGTTAGAGGAGCAGTGAGGAGGTCTGCTGGATCGCCTGCAGCCTCGTCTCCACCGCCTCCACCCCAACTCACAGAGGACCACTACAGAGGGAAACGGAGACGTGTAATTGGGTGGATTAAGATATGAGATGACCGTGTGGCTGGGTGATTGGACAGATGGATTGCAGGGTATTATTGATGAGTGAGAAAAATGCAACAGGGAACCAAGCGGCCAGTTTCATGAACAGTCAGGAGGCGTTTAGTGCCTCTTCCCAACTTCCTTTTTCACCCACTCTGACCTATTCTTTGTGCTTTCTTCCCAGAGGAACTGCTCATCTCTACCCCAGCTCTCTCCTATTGGACTCCCTTCTACTTCAGCACTATTTAGCTGTGTGAACTCGTCTTAGTCATGTTCATGGTCATTATTGTTCTCCTCAAGTGCTCCGAGTGCTCTAGGTTAAACTTTAGCCCAACACCATCTTGGTTACTGAGACTGGTGACAAAATGACAAATCCCTTAAACCACACTCAGATGTAACCAAACACTGCATCAAATCTCTTCCAGACCTTATCACTCTCCTCGTGTGCCTCTTTATTTATGAGCCAACACACTAAATGAACATGTGGCCTGCAGGAAGAAAGATATATTCAGAAAAAAAAGACAAAAAAGATTTCAAACTCCACATAAATGGGATGGTACACTGGAAAGAAATGTTTGGACATTTCAAATCAATGTACATTTCAAATGAAGTACTGTTTAACTTTGGAAATAATTAGTATATGATTGTTTGTAGCTTATAAAAGGATATCACTGCTTGTGTTAAGTTGAGTTTTTGCGGTTTGACTGACGTCTTTTTATTTAGTAATTATTTCAGTAGTGGTCCGCTTGTATGTCGTGCTTCAGAGGGAAGGACAGGATGCTGTTTGGGTAACTGACGTCCGCTGGTGCTTTAGAGTCAAAGTACTGCCGGACTAGGTCTGTAATTACCAGAAAAGCTTCAGATTTCATTTGTAACCTGAGAGTTTTTTGACTTCAACTCGTATATGCAACAATTGTTTAAGGAACACTGCCACAACTTCCTAAAAAGTTATACTGGTTGAGATCTTTGCTAATTGTATTTTATTTACCCAAAGAGAATTGAGCGAGATGTTTGCTGTCCCCTTGTTATGTTTTCAGTGGTTGGTTCAGTCGCACTGGACTGAGGAAGCTTTGACGACAAACCTGAAGGGATTCACTCCATTATTTAATTGTTTAACAGACTGTACTTAAAATGAATTAATTACATATTTGTTCACATTGATAAATTGAAATGTGTTTTTGTCTTTAATGATATTAAGGACATGTCATTGACATCTAGGTATTTCAGTCACCATGAAGCAGAATATATTTGTCTGTACCTTTCTTCACACTGAAGATTACTGTAACTGTCTAACATTACTAATATTTCAACATAACATATTGTACATTAGTAGTTGGGGAATGGGATAACACTAATTCATAATTTGTTTCATGTCCTTAATTTAAACATTATCTTTGAGTAATAAACAATCATCTGTTGACAATTAGAAGGTATTACCACAAAATATCGGCATGGTACTACAAATGTAATGTGTACTGTAATTGTTACGCATAATTGTATTTATTATGTTCATTATATCTGTTTGAATCAACATATTTTCATCCTAAGACTTCTGTGCAAATTACTCAATTTATGGGTACGACGTATGTACACTAAAAAAAGTAATGTAATTGATTTACTCCCAAAAGAAGTTCTGAAGTGTAATTAGTTTCACCGTGTCAAAGCTCCGAAGTCAAATGAAGATAATCTAGTGTCATGAATGTTTTTCCATGCTGAATTGAACTCCTGATCAGTTAATGGGTTAGTCCTCCACCTTCTTGTCTCCTCTGTATTTGCATGGCCGGCAGCAATCCAAAGTCCAGGTGCATATATGTGGGATGCACTCGCGCTCTGCTCTTGGCCTTCTGCACGCCAGCTCGCATGGACCGGCATGACGCCATGCGTACGGTTGATGATTCAAGTCTTGATTCTGGCTGAAGCAAAACAAAATGTGGGTTTCATTTTAATTGTCTTGATGATAATTATGGAAGGAAGGTGATTTGATTTTTAAAGAAAAGCAGGTATCACAAATGTGTTGTATGATTTGGTTGGCTTGTGTTTTCTGAGCTTGTATCTGTCACTGTGTCAAATGGGTGTATTTTATTCTGGCTGAAAGTCGCTCAGTGAGGCCCTGACCTCACTTACGGCTAAAAATGTTTGATCGTCACACAGCAATATGAACAAAATGTGACTCCTCATTTCCAAACCTGCCCCTTTGAAATTCCAACCCCAACACCAAAATGAATGGCAATAGGATATGTTGTGTTCCTTAATTGTGAAACCTCTAGTAAATTTAAAAAAAAAAAAAAAAAAGTGTGACAAGCATTTATAGTCACTCTTACTAGCAGTCTTCAGATTGTTGCTGAGAGAGAACCAAGATTTATAAAATGAGATATTTTATTTGTGTACAATCAATATTTTCTAGTCTGAGCTGGTGTATTGTATGAATGATTGCACATAATGGTATTTAAGATGATAAATGAAGTTGTGTCATGGATTGATGTGATACTCTGCCTTCATTCCTCACTCAGACCTGAACAGTCCCACCCAACCCTGAGGGAACAAATTAAAAGTACACATTTCCAAATGCTCTGGCTGTATTTCATGTTTGCTTTCATCCACTTTATAATGCTCTGTGCTTCCTGTTGCATGCAAACGGAGAAGCAACCATCTGGATTCAGTCAAAACTTCCATCTTGTGATTACAGTTATACAAAGATATTTTAGAAATAATCTTCCAATCAAGCATTATTTATCAAATCTCTCATGGAAGTAAACTAACCGGTTTTTATTAGTGAGACAACTCCAGCATCATTGATCGATGTATGAAGCAGCTCTCTGATACATAAGGATCAGCAGTTCACATATGTTCACACTCAAGTTGCATTTCTTTTTGTGTCAATTTTAGAAACACCGTTTTGTTTTCTTCACAATAGTTGTGGTGTTATATGGACAATACCTATTCCATCTCTTTTTTTTTAAATATTGTTTCAAAATAAAATGATGGGATTTCTCATGATATCATGCCTGCCTCGGTTTGGGTTTTGACAGCCAAGTAAAGCCATGTAGAGCACTTTATAAATAGGCTGCATTCGTATATTATGTATGTGTAATTCTGCTTTGTTAGCGGTTTGACCTTTGCTGATCACTAAGTGGAAGCGCGTACCCATCACTGTACCGCCTCTCGCTACATGGGCGTTCCCGTACCTGGAAACTAACTTGAATGTGATTGGCGGAGGCGCGCCCACCACCTGTGACTGCTGCGCGTGAGACAGACCTGTCTGTGGACTGCGCTTCACATGAGCACGAGGCATTTGATCAGTGCGTGGGGATTTATATGACAGCTACGCTTTAACAGCACGGTAAGTGAAACATACAAGAAAGTTTAAAGTATATTAAAGCACCACTGTGCGTTTTATTGTGTACGCTGGGTGATTTGTTAAGTTAGGGACGGTTTCAGTCTGGATGTGAGGCACTCGTTAGATGTAAATAACCGACAGCGAAAGTCTCTGGAGAAATTGTCAAATGAATGATGCCTTTTTTTGTTGAGAACGTACAGAGATGATTTAACAACCAGTTCATTGTCGCTTGTGTCACAATTTTTATTCGGCTTAGATATATCCCAGAAAATAGTTTTTTTTCCCCCCAGTACAATTACCCTGATTGTAGTTAGTTCGTTTTATATTTGCAGCAGCTTCCTTCCTCGGAGATAAGAAGCATGGAGACAATTGTTTTAATTTTAATATATGTATTGGTGGGTGGCTTTGCATAAGTGATATAAACTGTCAAGGTGCTTACCTTTCTGTGGAGGAGGAAGCATTACAAAGCATGATTTTCTGAATGGTGTTTCGTGTTATCTTAACATATGAAAAAACTATAAAACATATTTATGAGGAAAATGTCATGCTGTGTTTTATAATTTGAGGAAGAGAATTAAAAAGTAAAACAATATTGTCAGATCCTCTGTGAGGGAGAAAGTGATCACACTATTGACAAACAAGTGTCTGCCTTTGTATAGCATACAGCCATTTCACAGGTTCTTCAAAATAACACAAAACAACCTTTTTAAAGGCTTCTTTTTAATTAAATATTTAATATGTTGAATTAAGAACGTTACGCCTTTGGCTAAAATGAAATAGGCTTTGATAAAAGCATCAGTTTCAGATGTAGAGCAGAACATTTATATGTTGTTGATGCATAGTTTAATGTTCCAAATGAATCCTCTTTTTTCATCTTAAACACTGCACTTGATGTATAGTTCTGTATCTCCTTAAATCGCAGTGGCTAACGGCAGGATACTTTCTCCTTCCATCATCTTGGACAGATGGAGGGAGTGCTGATATTTAAATCTGCCTCTCCTCCCAACTGTTCCTCTCAAGACGGGTCTCCTCCCCGTTCACCGGATGCTCAGGAAGATTCAGATCTGCAGTCATCTTCTCCTGTGCCTCCCTCCATGTGTGTTACTGCTATACCACCACCACCACCACCACCACCGCCTCCACCACCTCCTCCTCCCCTTCCCCCTCCGCCTCCTCCATTTGGCTCTCGCAATGTCCAGCGGCGTTCCATGAAAAAGCTGAACTGGGACACCATCCCCAGCCAGCGTGTGCTGGGCAAATTGAATGTGTGGACGTCTAATCGTCCCCAGAGGGATCTCGTGCTGGACATCCCGAGCATGGAAGAGTTGTTCAGTCATGTAGACAAACGGGCCTCGCTGCCCAACTTGAGGGTCACGGGTCTAAAGACCTTTGATGGCATGGACCTCTTTCCACAGAAGCCTCCGGTAAGTTTGCACTCAAGGACATTTTAAATTATATTTGACATTACGCTGATGCAGACCATCATAGGTTTTTATGAGCATGGGAATTCACACAGAATGCACAAACTAGGGAAGTAATCAACACACAAATAGGAACTGCTTTTTCAAAAGGTGTCATCATGAGGAACAGCTAAAGTAAAGCCATGTCAAGGAGGGTTTTGCTTCCTCAAACACAATGTTGAGTATAGATTTATCTGGCTGAACAGAGGTGAAACCTATTTTTCTTTTGATAATTTGTTGTTGTTTCTTTTATCTTTAGGTCACAATCCTTGACTCTAAAAAGAGTATGAATATTGGGATCTTCCTGAAACATTTCAAGAAGTAAGGATTGACAAATCTTAATCCAAGAGAGAGTGATATCGGTGAAATTAAGGGTCTAAACAAAGGATTTGTTTTATGATTTAGCAAATTAACCCACACAATGCAAACACAACTACTACCAAAGGAAGTAGAAGTACGGCAGGAAGCGATGGTCAGAGCAGGGCGCTCTCATGTCGGACGTAGTCAGGAAAGAGTCCCTGAACACGCTCGTCACTTCTGCTGCGCTACTCATGATCCAGCCAGCGGGCTCTTTATCTCCACGGACCATATTCAAATAAATGGAAATGCCTTTTTAAACCTCTCTTGAGAGTGTTCAGGATCAATATAGTTAACAATTATTTCTCACTTGTATTAATACTCATATCATAGGAAAATATAGTTCTGAGCCAGTGGGTGAGGCTAAGCAGCCGTGTTGGATAATCAGTTCAAGGTAGCTGCATGTTTTATTATTTTTTTGTAGTTTTCTTATAAAATACAGTTTCATGTAACAGCAGGAACACAAATTCTTTTTTGAGAACCTACTTACCGGCTAACACGGCGAGCTGTGCTCGTTCAGACCCTCAGCAATCCTGCATACGTACATAATATGATGACATTGCTTATTTTGATTTTCATGATGATGGAAGACTAACAAAAACTAATTGAAATGCTGTTTTAGTAATACACAAAACTTTTTTGAAATCATATGTATGTCCCTTCATACTGATACTGCAAAACCCATTTTGTTTTTCTAGTCATTTTAGTTTTTTTTTACATGTAATTCTACGTAGTAAAGTTAGATTATTTGCCTTGCCTGTAAACCGTTTATGAAGTCTGTCCAGCACTGAATCCAGTTTCTGTGTGTGGACCTCATGGATATGATGTCACTGTCAGTACAAGGTTCACTAAGTCCTCACTTTGAATACCAGATGAATAACTGATAACTACTGTAATAAGCTTTAACGTTTGAGTTAGTCAAATTAAAATAGCCTCTGTTTCTGTATCGTGGTGACGAAAAGGCACTTAATGCTGCTATTTAAGGGGAATTTGTTAGACATTAAAAAGGTATCAGTTGACATGTTTAAATGTAAAGTGCTAGTAGAGCTATCGGTGGTTTTTAATCTGGTTTGTGAATGTTTGCAGCAGAGGTCACCTGAGAAGCTGCAGCATTCAATATTTGACAGTCAACAACTTTCTGAATGCAATGAGTGACTAAATTAACATTATTATTTTCATGTCAGACATGTTTGATCGTTGATTGTTTTCAGGGCTTGACTGTGATGGCTGTGTGTGTAGCAGCCACCACTAGTCCTCGTTGCACTGTAGCGGTTTCTACAGTGCAACTTCAAATAGAATGAGATGGAGAACACAACTCAAGCAGGTTTAAAATGTTCTGTAAATTGTTTGATTAGCATGACTAATCATGTTTCATGAGCCTTGTTGATTACAGCAGGCTTCATAAGTGCCTTTTTTATTGTTATCTTTTGTCTCCCTCTCCAGGCCAGTGACAGAAATGGTGCAGGATATTTGTCAAGGAAACTGGCTGAGATTTGGCTCAGGAAAGCTAAAAGAGCTTTGTAAACTTCTGCCAGAAGAAAATGAGGTAACAACGGCTCCTCTCGTCCCTCAGCATCATTTTAATTAAATCCTATATGCATAAAATAAGTCAAATTGTGTGTGTTGCTGCTTGAAGCTTTCTTGATAACCTCTCATGCAAACACCTTCCTACCTTCTACTCCAGCGCTGCGCTTCCTCGCGTCCTGAGCAACACACCTGCTATGAATTAGTTGCAACACGCACCCAAGTTGCAGCTATACTCGCATTCAGAAATACACATTGGTTCACAGGGAAAAAGTCCCTGGGCTTTGACATTGAGCCTAGTGGACAACCAAGACCTGGCAACATTTAAAGGGTGTAGATTTATTATGATGTTTAGATATGAAAAGCATTGAATATTGTTATAATTCCAACTTGTTGTAAGGCAAGGCACGTGTATTTGTACAGCACATTTCAACAAGGCCATTCAAAGTGCTTCACATAAAAGCATCAAGACATAATGCAGAAGAAAGAAAGATTAAAGAAAATGTATAAAAACATTAACAACAGTCAAAAAGACAAAATTAGAGTAAATGTTGCTGTGCAGTTTAAGAAATAAAATGCAGTAGTGAGATGCAGAAATGCATTAGTATTCTTGAATCTGGTTCAATTACAGGCAACGGCAAACAGAACAGTTTTCAAACTGGATGTAAAGGAGCAGAGGGTCTAGTTATGTAGAGCTGAAAAGATCCCTGTAATAACTCACAAACAGCCCCTAAAGCACTTGGAAAAAAATGTAACTCAACTGTATAGTATTTACTGTGTACTTATACTTCAGAGGAAAACAATGTACTACTACATTTACATGATAGAGGAATGTTACCCGTTACATTGTAGGTTGACCCTTAACTATCCCGCATAACAATATCATTTAAAGCAAAGGTTATGAAAATGTAAGTATTAATGAATGGCAGTTTTTTTTTCATTTGAGAGTATTCAATTATTGACCGAAAGTTCATAATTCACCTTCATTATTTAAAATCTGTTTGCAATTAGTTTTGCATCGATGTCCATTACTGCCAATGCTTCATATTGGTCAATCCTGTTACCTGAGGATTCAATTTCCCTTTTGTTCCAGTTAGATCTTGTAATGTATATAAGAGGTAATGATAACAAACATAGTGTGCGTGTGTGCGTGTGCGTGTCCAGGTGAAGCAGCTGAGGTCATTCAGTGGGAACCTCTCTGTGTTACCTGAGGCGGAGCAGTTCATGGTGCAGCTGGTCAAAGTGACGGGGTTAGTTTTCTGAAAAGCTTCTTTTTAATGTTTCGGGAAAATCTATGAAATGTTTGTTGTTTTATTAGTTAAAGAATTGTTCTTTGCAAAATGACACACAAACCAACTAACAAATGAGTAAACAATGTGAAGGACTTTTTTTTTTTTGGCCTTGCATTTGTTGTATTATTTGTAGAATTCTGTTACTTATGCACCACAGACTTGACACATCAAAACATGTGTGTTCATTCAGGAAACCAGTGCTATCATGTTTGGGGATTTGTTGTTAAATTTGAAAATGTTACATATCGATATCTCCTGGTTTGGGTTATATGATACTTATCCATAGTCGGTATATTACTAACAATAGATGGCTGTCTGCACAACAGCGTGGTGAAACATACAGGAGAACCAGCTGCATGCGTTATACAATACATTCTGCATCAGCAGAACTCCAAAGTCACACAATAACACAAAGTTCTGTTCAGTAAGAGAACAAGAATCTGGTGACTTTGGAGGGTGCAGAGTTTTTGGCTTCAGTTCCCTTTCTAAAGGAAACTGTATATTGCAGTGTCACAGCAAAAATATTCTAAATATATGGCACACTTCAACTGATAATGAAACTGGTGATGAAGTTGTATTAATGTGTCTTGCCTTCAGCTATGAAGAACGCTTAAAAGCCATGGTGCTGCGGGAGGAGTTCTTTCCTCTTATGGAGGACTTGAAGAATTCTGTTGCCATCATGACCAAAGCAGCTAATGGTAACAGTTCACACACATCCACCAAACATGTGAATCATTTTAACCTGGATTGAGTTTTATTACGGCACTTCTCATTTGAAGTTTGTATTAAGGTTCTTTCTCTCTTCTCTCTCTCTCTCTCTCTCTCTCTCTCTCTCTCTCTCTCTCTCTCTCTCTCTCTCTCTCTCTCTCTCTCTCTCTCCCCTTTAGAGCTGTTGGACTGTGATGACCTGCACTCGGTCATTCGACTGGTATTAAAAGCTGGGAATTACATGAACGCTGTTGGTATTTTTCTTTTAGAATTCTGTATATTATGTATGATTTGATGTATTCCATCAGTTGCATTTAACCTGGCATGTTTGCTTTTTGCTCAGCATGTATTATACTGATGAATGGACCATTCACATTATGTATTATTCAGGGTGGTTACAGTGCTAGTGGCAATGCCATTGGCTTCAGGATGGCCTCTCTGCTCAAGCTGGCTGACACCAAGGCCAACAAGCCCGGCATGAACCTCATGCACTATGTGGCCAAGGTGAGGAGGAGCCCTGAGAAGACGGATGAAGAAAATGTCTGTGAAATGATTGTCCCAAAACTCACTGATTCTCCATCTCCTGTCTTCCACCCACAGCAAGCAGAGGACATCGGCGCTGAGTTGCTGATGTTTCCCACCCAACTTGAACACATTGGGATGGGATCAAGGTGGCTATCATGAATATACTGTCATCTATTTGGTGATTTCACTGATTTGGTTCATTAGTATCTTTACATATTGTCTGGTTCAGTCTGATAATGCATATTGTTGTTAGTTTGCACAATATATATAATGTATTACTTAAAATTATGGTGTGTCAATGTATAAATGTTGCTTGCTAACACAGACATTGTAAAGGTGAGGTCATCGCAGACTTTGAGAGGGAATTCAAGAAAGTCAAAGAGGTGAAATTGTACAGCAGCAGGCAGCCAGGCCTCTTACAACAAATGGAGACATTTTTTGTGGTAACGTTTCCGCTTGTTGTTTGACCTTTTTTATTGTGCAAAAGCACAAACTGAGCTTGTAAATACTTTAGTCAGTCTATAATCTAGATTCCTCTTCTTGAAATCCGTTTTTCTTTCCTTAGAGGGCAGAGGCCAAGCTGGCTGTTATGGAGAGCTCTCTACAGGAGCTAAAGGCTGTGAGCGATGCTGTCGCTGAGTACTTCTGTGAAGACCCAGCTACCTTCAAACTGGAGGAGTGCTGCTCCATCTTTCATTCGTTTTGTAAGCGGTTTGACACAGCTGTACAGGTAAGAATCTAAATCATTTACAATAGCACATCAATGTGCAATCGAATAAACTGCAACACATTGAACAAGTATGCTGTTGCATTGTATTGGGCCACCTAAAATAAACCTTTTAATCATTTAATATTGAATGTTTGCAAGCGCTGTCGTCCTGTCCCTTGTGTTATTAGTTGGCACTGTGTTGTGTTTTAATACAATGCATTCTCCCTGTAGGAGAACCGAGATCGTGAGGCGGCAGAGCAGAGGCACAAGCGGAAGGAGAGTGTACGAATTACAGTCAAGCGCCGCTCGGCGGCGTCTTGCCTGGGACCTGAGCGTGATCCGGCACCTGCCTGTTTGGAGTCGGCCTTACACAGCTTACTCTCTACCGCTCCAGAGGAATTAGTCAGGTGCAGGAAGAACGTACTGCCCACTATCGAAGGATCCCCCTCTGTGTGCAGCTCGCAGAGTGTTCCATCCGTGGCAAAAACTAAGACGCCAGAGGAAAAAATGCCCACGTTGCAGAACGAGGACAGGAACGTGGCAGAACTAGAAAACAAAGAAGAAGCTCAGAAGATGCGTGAGATAACTCGGAAGGTGCTTCGCTACCAAAACAGCAAAAGCAGCCTGAATGAGGACAGAGTTTCAGGCGAGAGAGCACAAGACACACCAGCTACCCCGAGTACTCCTCGGCCGAGAACTAGAGACTTCTTCTTTTCCAACAATGAGGGCGTGGGCTCCCCGTGGACTATCCTGAGTCCTTTCACTTGCACCCAAAGAAATGCCTCCCACCGAGACAGACAACGCAGGCTATCCCCAACTCCAGGTGGAGATGACCTTGATGACGGTGTCTGGGAGAGTGACGAAGGCAATAATCTTCTCAATTCTTCCAATCTGGGAAACCTAACATCTCCCTCCAGGGGTTCTGTATCTCTCCCTGAGTGCCCCGGCCGGAGAGCTGTGTCGCAGAGTCCAATCCTCAGGTCGGCTTCCATGATTGAAACCAGGCGATCTCCAGGAACTGGTTTCCGGCTGGGAGACTTGTTCCAGAGAAGCATGTCTCAAAGGTCATCATACTCCTCTGGATCAACGACAGAAAACATGAGAGAAGATGGAGCAGGAGTCAGGAGCTCATTGCTTGGTGGGAAGGCAGGGAACCAAGTAGAGGGTCAAGGAAGCACCTCTGGGTTTATATCCTTCTTCAGACACATTGGAAGCAGAAGTAAGCCTGGTGATGTGGACGAACAACGCATTAAAGGATTTAATACTTGAATACAATTTTATTTAAAGATATAGGCCAAGCTTTTTGTGTGTTTTATATGGTTAAAATGTTTGTCTTTTTTATTGTTATGGATTTACCCTTCAGTGGACCCAAGGTAAATGAGGACTTGCTTTGAAC
Organism: Clinocottus analis; assembly: GCF_023055335.1. NCBI lineage: Eukaryota > Metazoa > Chordata > Actinopteri > Perciformes > Cottidae > Clinocottus > Clinocottus analis. Next base: position 11,514,159 of record NW_027176207.1, on the reverse strand, counting down.
TGTGAAGGTTTTGATTTTGTGTGTCAAACCACATTCAAAAATCTTTTTTTTGTGTCTATTTGTGAGCAATAAAGGGTGTCATTCTACCTTTTTAATTGTATTTGTATATGGAGTATGCACTCTACTGCATTTATAATTTATTGCTTTTCAGGTTGAAAATGTCTCCCCTTCAATCTCTTTCATTATGCACTTGAAAGTCTTACTGGTGCTGAAGTCTCCTTGGGGAGGCCTGCACAGCCCTTCACTTCAGCTATTATTTCTTCTCCCTGTTGGCCTGGCGGGCAGTAGTTCAGGTCGCAAAGGGAGCCGTATAACCTGTAGGCTTTTTATAACTTGTAGAATATGAACACTGAGACAACCCCAAACACAAAAGCAACCAGATTGGCTATTTAGCATTGGTATATTCATTTAAATGTCAAACTCCGACCTGATGCTGTCAACACAGTTGACATAAAGTCTGAAGAGGAGACGTTGCAGCTGGTGAACCCATGGTGTTGAGTTCCTGTGTCCTACCACCACTGTGCCACATGGTCTCTCGGCTCAGCAGTAGCTCAGATTTTGGACAAAAGGAGACATTCAGCTGAATTACTTGGGCAACAGGATTTGTTTACAGCCAAGTATTTTGTGCTCTCAGTGTAATAATACTCTTGCACAAACCACTCAGTACAGGCTCCTGTCTGACTGATCTGTTGTCCTCCCACGTCCATCCCGCCCATTGGCGAGAACTGACAGTCGGGACACTTTCAGTCGCCTCGCTTTACAAATCAAGGGGCACAATGAATAGAATGACGAAGGAATATCTGGACATTTTAGGGGTTTTTTTGGGAGATGGACTATACTGTGACAATAGAAGTAGTTTATCTTGGCTACAAGAATGCAAGTTCTCTTTCAAGGTTGGGGATCTTTGTTAGTCAGACAAAAGCTCAAAGCATGGCCTTGTACACATGCAAAGATAACCGTCTGCTAGTTGGGGCTGAGCACTACGTCAGCAGCAACTGACCCGTTTTGTGTAAAATGAGAGGGCGAGAGAACAATCCGTCCTTTGTGATAAAATATCGAGCGCCTCAAAGAACCATCTCATGTGAGTCAACGCCTGACGACTTGAGGTGGCCTGAATCTGTGTGTCGCTGTGAAAAGATAAGGAACGAGCATGCGTCGAAAAGAGAAAGAAGGTGAGGTTGGGTGAAACTTGGACTAAGTGAGACAGGGAGGAAGGCTTGCAAGTTGTATTTTAAGGAAGTATTTAAGCACATAAGAGCATGTGAGAAAGGAAGACAATATCTTAAACACAGAGGAAACCTAAAGAGGAGCAAAAGCTTAACAGGATTTATGGATGAAAGAAAAAGTCTTTAGTTTCAATCCTGGATGTTTTTTTACTCTGGGAACCAGCAGCTGGACCAAAAAAGGTTGCAGAACAAGTTGTTTTGTTTCGGGAATGCATGAGAACAGATCAGCTGTGAGGTATGTTGTCAAGTAAAAACATTGCTCCAAGGGAAATGTGTGTAAGCCATATAATAATCTCTGAAGCAAAGTGTCTCTCTCTCTTTAGTAGCATGACGGAAGATCACACGGTGTGCAGACCTAATCCACCGTAGCAGCTATGGGCATTATCCTGATTATAAGTGTTGCAATCAGATTTAAGGTTTCCAAGGACATCCATGACGAATCCATGTGCGAGGCCTTGAGATGTGTCCTGAGTTGCATTTTAATAATTCCCCTTTTGAGGCTGTGACAGTCCTCACTCTATTTAAGTGTACGTTGAACTGCTTTGTGCTTAAAAAAAAGTGTCATGCTCAGCCATAAAAAAAGAGGCGATTACATTTACGATTGACAGTGATTCCCAAAACTGATTTGAACTTATTTTGACTGATTTGATTGATTTGAATGGAAGAAGACAAGTGAAACTAGTCATTTAGAGTCATGTATCAAGCCTATCAGAGTTAAAATAACTGTTGTGGAGTTTAGACAAAACTAAAGAAAAAGGCTCAGTAATATTTTACACCTGTGTAACTAAAAAAGGAAGAGGCGTACAAGCTGTACTGTTATTTGAAAAGCTTTGATAATCAGTGAACACTTATTTATTAGAGTTTATTCTTTATTCACAGACCAATCCCGCCTATATATGAATGACCCCGACATGAATTAAACACGCAGTTTCTTTCAGGGAATCAATGTTCTAGATCTATTTCTATCCACTTGGAATACTTTAGAAAGTAGAATTATACATTTTTACTTTGTTACATTTTTTCAGACTAAGTATTTTTTTTGCTGTCTTTTATGTGTGGCTTAATTAAGTGTGTCTTGCTTTTCAGATAAACGAGAGATCACAGCGCTTTCATACTGTATGTGCACGGTGTCCCTAAAGTTCTTCCAGTCAAATTTTAAGACGCTGTCGACAATTTAGTCTCCAGTCAGTCACTAGATGGTGCAATTCAACAAAGGGTACGTTTGTTTCTGATTTGTCACATCCACATGCAGTTCATCCAGCACACAGACGAGTCTCCACACAACAATAGTTGGAAAGCAAGTGAAGTAACAAATGATTCAAGTTGGACTTCAGTGATGCCACTTGTGGAAGTATACATATGACATAGTTGTACATGTTCACGGTCCCATTACTCAATCGAGAACAGGATATAGATTAATCTGTGGTCACATTGTGTGTATCATTGTGTGTTCTTATTTTGTATTTCAGACGCCTTCAGGTCTGTCTGTTAGGCCCAGCTGTTTTCTGCATTGGAAGGAAGAGGAGCATCTGGAGAATCTAGGACATTTACCAGCTAACCTCCATCAGTGGCCAGCCTGGTTGTGGCAGCATGGATGGGTAAGTACACACCAAAGATGTGAAGTCTGTGTCTAATTGTGGAACATGTTTGGTTTTGTCTGTTGCTTGACTCTGGTGATATACAAAGATAATACACTGAGTTCCTTTAACATCATGCAATATTCTTTAGTTCTCTCAAAGGGGTTTGTAGTCATCAATAAAAGAGTAATCATATTCATCAGTCCCCTTCAATAGGGTTCCTCAGAGCTGATATTAATGTCCTTCCTGCCACAGCTGAAGTCACTTTGATTAGGATGCATGCTGTTCTATTTACGCTGATGAGATGGGTTTAAATGTCAGGGAGTTGAAGTGGCGCACAGCAAATTGATTAGCTAGGTAAATGTCACATCGTACCCAAGGTGAATGGATGGCGATGATAATCGATATGTTTTAAATCTTTGGGTTTTTTTGTATCACACCAAAGCCAGAGTTATTTTTTCTCAATTAAAATATTTAGCAGGTAATCTACGCAGAGGGAGTAAAGCATGGGGCTCACTTACTCTTTTGCAGGAAGCCACTAGATTGGGATAAAATGACTCAGACTGTTGTTTGTGGTTCATCATCAGTGGTTAGTTTAGTTAAGCCAGTTGTTAAAGGTCATAGGAGCTTGGCAGTAACTAGCAAGAAGGTATATGTGCCTGTCAGTGTGCATTGGGACAACATAAGACAGACCAGGTGTAACTCGGTTTAAGCACTGGACTGTGTGTGTGCTGCAGTTATTGAGATTGTGGTCATTGCATTGGTTTGTTTTGTGCATCTTTACTAAGACAGAAGATCTTTTTGTGCAATTTTAAAATGAGCCACAATTCTTCTTCTTGCTGCTTGAAAACTGAATAAGAAGTCAAACACATCAAGCTTATACAGCCTCCCCCACACACTGATCTCACACATATAAAACCCATCTGACCACATTCACAAGGGCTTTGCTGGATTTTAACATCCATTAAGACACGATCTACCACTGAGCTGAAAGTCTGCTCTCGTACAGCTAATAAAGGATTCTTTAGTGGCGATTTGGGGGAAAGAAAGCATACTGTTACTGTCACTATATGTGAGTATAGAAGCATAATGATGAACCATTTTAATTTACTCTTTAATAAGTTAACTTAAGTTCTTGTTTTTGAGTATGAAGTGTCTTTGCTAGTGGTTTTACATATTTTAGCCAGTTATCTGCAAACAATCTACTTCACATTACTGCTGAGCATTTTCCCTCAACAGCTATTCACCTTCCAGGTTCACACAGTTTTCTATTCATTCAGTGTTATAATCAGCATATGCAGACATTCTTGAGACAAATAACATATCACAGTTAGCATGTCCTCTTTATAATTTTTTATTTGATCAAGTACATAAACACTTTTTTAATGCAAAACTATTGTTCTTCCCGTTTGAACTTGGAATGTGATGACATACGGCTAACTAACTACTGGTCCTTAGTGCTGTCAACTCACTGAGCTTAATGTGCACTCTCATGGATTCCTTTCCCCCGGAGTCTATCCGTCTGTCTTTTCATTGTTAAATAAACTGAGCATGTTTTATTTATAGCAACATAACTTGAACTATAAACTTTAGTCATAGACAAGTTCAGAAAAGTGCTGACGCAGGGCTTTCACACTATCTCACACAATATACATTTATGTCTATAGATCATTTAACGTTTGAAAGACATTTTTATCACCTGAAAGTAATGTATTGCTGGAAGTTTGACAGTTCATCTGAGAATGGTCTACTTTGAAAAATGGTCAAGAGGACCACCCTTCACAAATATTGATTAAACCACACATCACCTTTACATCCCCTTTTCTGCTCCAGTCATCGCATTGTATTGTCCACAGAATCAGCATTGAAATGCAGAGCATGTACACTTTACCTCACAATGAGGAGGCACGTGAGGATTGTTCCTCACAGCAAAAGCAGAATGTACATTTAACAAAGAAGAGGTTGTATATCTAATGGATGTATTATTATGTAATTAGTGTGCTATATCCATACATATTTACATATATTAGATGACATCTTTTGGGTGAATAATTCTCTGGCAGTATTTGGCCTGTTCTCTTCATTTATCTCTGCGTTCAGATTTAAAAGCTTCTCTATACCTGGAGGGGTTTTCAAAACCTGCACAGATGATTTGCTGGCCAGGGATGAGAGGCTAACTGGACTGTTTCATGGAGAGAGGGAGAGATAGATAGGGCGAGGGAGGGAGGGAGAGAGAGAAGCCATCTGCGTGTTCTGCTGCACTGGATGCAGTCTCCATGGCAACATGGTGCTCCCGCAGTAGAAGATGGTTTGGTCCCACCCCCTTGCGCATGCATACACATATGCACACTTGCAAAGGAGGACGATGCTAATACTGCCACTGTCGAAACAAACAAAAAAACACACACACAGATATTACAAATTGCACTGTCCATACACTAGATCATTGCATCCCCTCTTTACTGCCCCCGTTCTATATGATGGACACAAACTTTACAACATTGTTGGTTGTCCTTGAGAGAACCCTGAATCCTCCATCAGTTGTTGCATCTCCCTTTTAAGCTGAACTCCACCTTTATCTTCACAAACACAGCCTTGAATTCTTGGCGTTCCCAACGGGATTCAGTATGTATCTCTCTTTCCTCTGATCGGCTACCGAGAGGAAGAGTGATGGACTTAGTTCCCTTTTATGTTTCTCACACTGACTCACTCCCATTTTCTCTGTTTGATATTTTGGACTTGTTTCATTCTGCTTACGCATGTAATCAAAAAGAGAGAGAGAGAAAGAGAGAGAGAGAGAGTCAGGAGAGGTAAAGGAGAGTAAGGGAGTGAGGACAGGAATTGCTCCGTCTCTTTGTTGCTATCTCTCCTTCACTCTGCTCATCGCTTACACTATTGGTCAATTCAACCCCCTCCCATTTCTACTCCAGCCAGTCAGCTTATACAATCTCTCTGTATCTCTTGCCTCCTAAGAGTCTCTCTCTCTCTCTCTCTCTCTCTCTCTCTCTCTCTCTCTCTCTCTCTCTCTCTCCAGCTCGCTCATACGTACATGCGTTAAAGCCAGGTCTTGATCACACTCATACACACATACGCCCTGATCCTGCCTCCCTCAGTAGACTCTCTGTGTGAAGTGCCCTTTTTGGGCGATGTTGGGTTTAGTGGAAGGATATTGCTCCCTTCGGAGGAGAGCGCGCTGAAACTTCCTTGTACCTCTCCTTCATCCGTCAGGAACCTGCTGTAAGTAATCTCTCCACTTGCTCTTTTGTGCCATCCCGACTGTGTGCCAGCGCTCATTCCTTCATCCTCCACTATTTCCATCTCACACCCTTCTCCCCTTGGCAGAGGGTGCAAGCCTTTCCTCTGCTTACATCTCCCTCTCTCCTGTTTCCCCTCCCTTCCACCGGAGGATGCATATACTCAGTGTTGTCTGTATGCAATGCAATGCCGCATGGCATTCGCTGGCCTATGATGGGTTTGTGCTGTGCAGCATAACCTCAAAATATGTCCTGAATGTGAGGTACCCTCTGTGAGGCTGACCTGGCTGGGATTCAAAATGCAACGCGAGACAGGCTGCAGCTATTTGTGCTAAAATTGTGGTTTGGTGATTCGGATCTAAGTGCAGACTGGGGGACACTCAATAATGATTGTTGGTGTGATGCTGCATGTTTTTTAAAAAGCTCCTACTGTTTTCATTGAGCATGTACGAAACTGATATGACAGCTTGTTTTATTGAATCAATTTAAACAAACAAAAAACAATATGATTTACTTCATATCATAAACAATGTTATTTCACACAGTGTAATTTCTAGTCCCAGCAAAACCTTTCAGGCCTCCATGGATAGTATCAAACATGCATTGACATCACATGACTCTCACCCCTTCCTTTAAAGCAAAACTATTTTAACCTGCTAAAGTTTTCCCCACGCTCTAATCTACAGATACGGTTGATGGTTTGTGTGCAGAACCTCACTTTGTTGACAAGCATTATTATTGAATGATGCGTTCAATACAACTCCAACAAGACTGAACACCGAGGTCATCAGGAGATGACTACAACATGACTGCTTTTAAAACAAGGTGAACTAGTGACTGAGGGGCACCTCTTGTCGCTGTGGGGGGAAACGGAGAAAGGAATGTCCAGCTGGTACGGGAGGAATGCCCCTAAAGCTGCTGAGAGTCAGGCGAGGAGAGAAATGTAAACGCACCACGCACTCAATGATTAACTGAATGGCCGACAATCCTGTAACTACTGGATTTTCTGCCCCATTTGTGTCATAACAGCCAGAGGTGTTGATGTAGTTAGTGAGTGTTGCTGCATGCGCTTGGATTGTCTTCAGCTCACTTGATGCACATGCTGAAGTCCACCAACAACCACAGCAGCAATCCATAAAAGGAAAGATGTGGAACCAATTTTGTGTTTTGTTAATGCCTCTGTGCAACCAAAATAGCTTTTTTTTATTATAACACTTGACACGCACATACACACACACACACACACACACACACACACACACACACACACACACACACACACACACACACACACACACACACACAAACACACTCCCCACGCACACACATAAGAGAGATAAGAGACAACCTTACAGTGGCGTCTAGCACCAGGACAAATTATGTGACACCAGCAGTAATAAACCTGTTGGTCTTGACAGTTGTAAAGTGTGCGTGTGCGCTCGTGTATGTATGTGTGCGTGTATGTGCGTGCGTGTGTGTTTCTGTGTGTGTGTGTGTGTGTGTGTGTGTGTGTGTGTGTGTGTGTGTGTGAGAGAAAGAGATGGTGTGCTTCTTTCTTCATCCTCCTTGCAGACTTAGTCAGCTCTAAAGTGATTTTGTTGCCATGGGTGACAGCAACATAATTCCTCCTCCAGTCTTCATAGTCAAGCCGATGTCTACATTTATGTAAATGTTTTTTATACATTTATTTCATTGTGCTGCTTTTGAAATGAGCCCTTGGGAGAAGGGGAAACGTCTTCATGGCACACGATATTAAACAAGTTGAGTTCAAACTCATGAATTCAGAGTAGTAACTTTGGGAGGTGAGTAAAGTCTTAAAGCTGCAGGAGTTCCTCTGAGAGATGTAACAGCTTCTGCTGGTGATTCTGTAAGATATCACTTTAATTACTTTCTTTATAAAACATGTTATTCTTTTTACTATAATTCCCACTTTTCCAACGCCATGCTCGGGTTCTCCTTCACGTTATTGTGTCTGTTAGTTTATCTTTGTGAAGAAGTTATAAGATCATTGTGCTTGGGTTAACATCTTAGTTGTTCTATATTATAGAGTCAACTGTAACAATTTATTTATGCATTGTATTTAATGTCTTGGGTTTTTAGTAAATACACAGTTTATACTTTATGCACTTCATGGTAAGCTTTACATGCAATTTATGCTTCACTTGGAAGCACAATCTGTAACAAAGACAACATCATATTTAAGTTGAAGATTTAAACTTCATTGGCAGGACAATCATACCAGATTCTGCGGCACAGCTGTTGTCTGACAGCAGCAGCACTCGTGAAGACTTTCCCCTTGTTGTTATGAAATGAGTGTCTGATTATGTTTAGATGTTGGCACACGTATGCTATTTATGTGTGCAATACAAATGTGAGTGCATGTTTCCTGATTTGGTTGTGAGCACTGCAAACTATATTCTACCTTATATTCATTTAGCATTGTGAGGAGAGTGCAATGTGGTGAAAGCTTAGTGACTGAGGCGAGAGAGGCATGTCGGTTATATTTAGAGAGGTCCCTCAGGGAGGCTCAGTAATAGCACTGGCCATATTGTGCCATTTCTTCAGGATTTCACGTAACATCAGGAATACAATACACTTGAAATATACTTCACCCAGTTTTGTCCATTTTAATTCAGTTATTTTGTTTTATGAGAGGTACTTTGCTTTGAAGATTACAGTTACAAGATTACACAAAATTACAGTTTACCTATTTTACCTATATTTGCCTTTATGACCCTCTCATGCAATTTTCATATTAGTGTTTCATTCAATTCTAATTTGCAGGAAACAAGAAAACATTTGAGGTCAGATTACTTGAAAACAGCATGTTGTCCATCTCCATTTGCAATTTTGACCTTTATAGTAATGCAGAGATTTGTGTGTTGCTTCAATCATAATAAGCTATGGTAAAGGTCCAAAAAAAAAAGGATTTTCAGCATGTATAGCACTAGCCTTTCCCTGCCTGTGACAGTGGAGAAGTGAGGCGATTGTGATACATAAATACAAGTAAAGGAGGGATTAGTGACACTCACTGATCTGTTGTACCATTGATGTTCCTGTATTCACTGTCTTGATGGTAATCCTTGAATCGCTCATGTGTTGGATCATTATATCTTGAAAGACACACACACACTCCCTCAGATGCACTGTATGCATGTCAAGCGGGCCTGTTTAGAACGTTTGCACTGAATCATTTGGTTTGAGTGAAAAAGTGATAACCACAAAACTGAGTCCTCCTCACTATACACTATTCCTAAGAATAGCAATGAGAGATGCACAGCTGTGATCCCATCAGTGCAGTTCGGCAAAAGAGAATTCAGTCAGTGTCTCTGTGTGGAGACATCCGAGTTTGTTTGCTTTTTGTTCCATAGACATGCGTCTGTGGTAATGATGATGAGTTGTGTAGTCCTGTGTGCGTGTCTGTGTGTGTTCACATGTGCTTGTGTGCTGGACTGTGAGCCATGTGTTAATATGCTGATACAAGCGGTTCCTGTGACACATTCCTGTCCAGCTTGGCTCAGATCAGGCAAGCTGATAATTTTAGCAGCGCTTATGTCAGTCAGTCCTGTGTGTGGACAGCCCAGAGTAGGTACCACTCCTCGACATTAGTCATCCACTACATCATCCTTGCCGGAGGACTATACATGATGAATGTGTGTGCTGCAACGTGCTAGTCAGCAGACAGGCCTCTCTGTTTTTCTGCCCTGCTTTCATAGCAGAAACCTGGTGTTTCAAGCAGAGTGACTACACAGCGAGCAGCGCGGAATTAGACATCACAAATGTGTGGTCAGTATGTGGTTTCCTTTTTTACTTTTAAAATTGTTTTTATAGAAGCCTTTGTGGTTATTTTGAGGCCTTGTCCGACTGGATTACATTACATTCGAAGGAGTTTCTCTTATTTTGTCCACCAGGAGTGTGGTTAAGCCACATTATTAGTTGTCCTGGTTTGTGTGCAGAGCTTGACAAATGTGCAAATCATAAATCCGCTGATTTATCAGCATGACCAAAACATTAGGGAATTAATTTTATTAAATTAATTTCCGCCTTGTTAGAATAGCCATTATATCAAAGCAATAATAGATATTTATTATTCAGCGACAGGGTTTTGACACAATGTCCATTTACAATGAGCAGCAAAAAATCTCTATGACATCCTTTTTACTGCCTGTTATATTTTTGTGCATGAGTCTGTGGTGTGAGGAAGGCGCTCATGGCCAAATGCTTTTATTCTTCTGTTGGGATTGGTGTTCTGGATATTTGGCTCTTACATGAACCACATTTCTGACCTTTTTTTCTTCTTCTAAAAGCACCCGCATGATCACAAACATTCACACACCTGGATAAATACACACTTGCACAAAGACATGGACAGTCTGTAAAACTACTTGACACATCATCGTAGTCTGGATTCTGTTTGGTCATGTGACATCATGTGACTAGCAGTTTATGTTAATATATGTTTAGCTCAGGGCGTCTATTCCCTCAGTTATATAAAGAAACAAATTATGTCAAGATCAGCTCCTCTACCCTGTGGCACATGCAGCTCCTATTTCACTGAAGTATTTCTTTCTTCTTGGAGAGGGTTCGGTAAGATAAGAAAGAGTGAAAAAATGCATTTAACGTTGAAACTATAAAATATACACAAAATGTGGTTTATACGGTCATCCATCTAGACACCAAGACCGTAAGATGCTGTAAAACACCTTTTCTTCAAACCCAAAACAAGCAGCAATTCATGCGAGTAACCGGCTTGAAGTCATCATACAATACACTTCATTTGCCAAAAACTAAATTAAACTCACCGAGCTGTCTGCCCACTTTAGATATTAATATTAATATGGAGGTTTGCTGTGAGAGAATGGTAGAATAGTTGCGAACAGACACAGAGGTGCAGACTTACTCAATTATGGACGACATCAACATCAAGTTAGTTTCTTTGATATTCATAATTCAGTACAAATGCCTTTTTGCCTAAATGTGGTCCAGTATCAAGAGGCTGTTAGTAGAACACCCACATGCTCTCACACAATGACAATGAACCCACACATCAGGGACTGTAAACATGGACGGTGCATGTGATCGTATACGTAGTCCTCGCACGAGGGCCGAACTCCATTTGCTTACTGCTTGGAAAGATGTGCCATTTTCTTAATGTGGGATATGACGGAGATTGGGTATGTATTTCTCAGATGTGTCATTTGGGTGCTGCTCGTGTATCGTTGCTCGGCGGAGATGAGCTCCTGTTTCTGATGTCTGCTTTGATGCTGTTTGTGCCAAGAATCTCTTGATAAAGTTCTGTTTTCAACTGACTGAAAATGAGGCGGGATAAAAAGGTTTCATGACTGCCGTGGTCACAGATTGTGTATTGTTTTAATGTGTATGGACTTGAAAGAGAAGTATTTGGCTCATTTATTTGTGAATTATGAGACAGTTCTTGTTTTTTGAAGGCTTTAACTATTGATTACTTTGGAGATGTTTTTTTGTATTGACGTAAATTAAAGGATATTTACATGAAGTCGAGCACTCGACACACAATTTACACTCGCATGCCTTCTTTCCCTGAGGCCAGCTGTGGTGTCAAAACAGCTGGGCAACTGAAAGGGAGCGTCAGTATTATCTTTTCAGCCTATCAATCAATCTGTGATTTGCATACACGGCAGTTTTGTGTGTTTGATATTAGCTGCCAGTATCAAGCCTCTTGTGTGTGCATACCGTCTCAAATGTCTAAATACTGTGTATGTACGATGCATTTGTGTATTTGCATATTTATTAACTGGCCATCAATCGAAAACACAGAAACCACAATAATATGATGGCAACGCTTTGAGATATGAAGGTCATCGTTAGCATAAATAAATGGCATTGTGCACAAATAGATCTTAAATATGTAAAATGTGCATTACATGTATTGGACAGTCATGGTAATGATTAGTATGTGAATCTTTTTTTTTGATGTTTTCTGAGTCATTACTCTGCTGGTCATCTGAGGATCCCTTGGCTTTCTCGCAGCGTGTGAGCAGCGCAGAGCACGTGCCTGCCAGTGGTGTGAGGGGGATAAGAACTGATAGTTCTATATATAGAGGTATATGTATGTGGAGGCTTAAGATGGAACTGTGCAGCAGAATGGAGGCTTGCCATGCATACGAGGAGGGTTACACAGGTTGGCCCATGCACGCCATCTATTATCTCTGGGTGTGTATTCTATCTTTGTGAGGTGCAAATTAAGCTGTAAACCCTCAGAGTCAGGTGTGTGTGTGTGTGTGTGTGTGTGTGTGTGTGTGTGTGTGTGTGTGTGTGTGTGTGTGTGTGTGTGTGTGTGCGATTGGTGTAACTTGAGCAGCTATAAAGGAAAGGGGGACGTGGGCTGACGATTGTAACAGCTGACTGTATGAGTGTGTGTGAGAGAGAGAGAGAGAGAGAGAGAGAGAGAGAGAGAGAGAGAGATCAAGTACTGTATATACTCTCATTGTGTGTCCCTTCTTCCATTTCATCTAGTTCTTGAGACATTTTCCAACGTTCTTCAAACATACCGAGAGGTTTTGTAACGCAGCAGGCAGAGGCAGGAGGATACCACAGTGCCTTGTGTAGGGAACCCAACATAAAACCCAACATTAAACAAAAAATGACTTGGTTTCAGGTGTGCAGCACCCTGATGTGCACACACTGTTGGTTGCAAAAAGGCTACAAAATGTGACAAAACATGACAGACAACATTAAAGATAATGGTTCTCTAAAAGTATAATGCTTTGTTCACAATCTGAAGTGGCTGTGGATTTTCTTGTTGGAAAACATCTCAATCATTGCTTTCATACGCCTCTTTATGACCCCGGGCAAAACGATATTGCGTAAGAGTGCAATGGGTTTGTTTCTATAGTTTAGCTCCAACTAAAATGTGTCTGAAAACTTTATGACCTTATTTAGTTTGGAACCAAATTCTAAAAATAAAAACAGGATTATGTTTTTCATTACCTGATGTCTTTTTAAAAAGTACTCCCATTACAGTATGGGTACTCCCAGCTTCAGGATACTTATTTTGGGTGCCAGTGACGGTTCACCTTCCTCTTGTTTAATAACTGAGTCGTGCATACTGATAAAACTGTCGTTGTGAGAGAAAGCACAGCGGTAAACCAATAATGCAGTGGAGCGCTCACTGCAGGGATTACCACAGTGCTGCATTTGGTATATTAGTCATGTCAGATACTTTGTTCTAATTACTTGTAAACAAGATATCCAATAAGATGGTTCTATCCAGCTCTAATACGTCCATGGGATGTGTTTTGGTTTGGAAAGAATCAGCAGATCGTGTAACTATGATGAAGTTGAGCAAGCGTTGCAGCAATATAGAACAAACGTAAAGCAGGTCCACTGGTCACTCTGCGTGGTATTTTCATCCTCTTATCCTCTACTTCCTGCTACACCAACAACAGCAGTCTGGCCTGTGAGTTTAGGGCATGGGATTTTAGAAAGGTGGGCGTGGAGGAAGCCGAGCCGGAAGCGAGGGAGGAGAGACGACTGCACCCAATCCACACAGATTAACTGTAGATTGATGTTTTTAGAAGAGAGTCGTCGCCTCTTGCACCAGATTAAACTCTGGCCACCTCACAAGGACGGGGCGTTGAGGGGATTGGGTGCAAAAACGTGTGACAAGATATTTGACTTGAAATTCAAAGTGATAATCCCTTTTTCTGTATTAAGGGTATTTTCTTAATCCCTGCATTTGTGTAATTTGCTGGGCGGAGAAGCATGTGTTCCAAATTCTCATTTTAAGTGTTTTTTTAAACGTGACATCATGAATTATGTAACTACGCTTTGAATGGCTGCCCTGCGCATGTGTGTGAGTGTGCATGTGAGTACTCGACTAAGCAATGACGTATTTCTTCATAACTTTAACTGGAGGCCAGATGATCCAAATGTTTAGAAGCGTGTCACCCGTCAGCTGCCGTTTCAGTTTGTTATTAAAAGCAAGCTGCATTCAAGAACCAACACTGCTGGCTTTCATGCACAGTTACAGTTTTGAGGGTGCACATTTCACAAATGAAATAAGTATGCAGTAGATCAAGACTTTATGAGCAAATTGTTGATTGAGTTCAAGCTTTTTGTCTATTCTGTCTTGACAGTTGGTCTTTTCCTCTTCTTGTCCTTTTCAAGCTTTGCTTCTCACTCCCTCAGGCTAGCACGAATTGTTGGACTATGATGCAATCCCTTATCCATGCTAGTTTAAGTTTCCCAGCCAATCAGAGCGTGGCAGTCGGGGGGTATCCAGTCAGCTCATGCTTGAAAACAGTCCTGACAGTAGGAGGGACTTTCAATTTACCGTCCCACCCCCTGTTGTCATCCCGGTTCATTTTTTTTCAGTGTGTTTGTCAGTGTGTGTTGTGGTGGAAAAGGAAAAAGGCGACAGAAGGAAAAGGGAAAAGGAAGACTGGTCAGCAAGGCCGAGGGAAAAGACGAGGGAGGAAGTGGGCGTGTGTGTGAGACAGGGAACACAGAGCTGCCATGGATGGTTCCTAAATTGATCTACTCCAAACTACTGACAGTAGGTAGTCTTTTTTGTCAACTCTGTGTGTGTTTATCCTCCTCTACATACATGTGGGCATATAACTTGACATTATCAGCTGTTACTCGAGAGGAGTGTGTGAGTTTGGATGTTTGTCCAAGCTGTCAGCACATATTCATTGCTGCACAGGTGTGTGACACTAATCCAAAGGGCTTCCACTTTAACTGTATTCATTCCTTTCCTTATTAAACTATCTGTCCGTCCCTTTTTCCTGTCCTCGTAATGACTGAGAAGAAAACGTTAAATTTCCTGTCTTCCCCTTCCCCCCAGTCTTCATGTACACGTTTGTGTTACACATGAGCTGTGAGGATCCTATTGTACAGTAAAAGCAACAGCAGAGGTTTCAGGTCTAAATAAGACAAAGAAAACTGTTATTTCTGTATTCAGTTCAGCCAGCAGTGAATAGACTCATTGTGTGTTAAATCTACGGGTGTTGGCTTGTTGTCACAAACAAGCATGCACTTTAACACGCACACACAAACAATTAGTTACACATACAAAAGCTGTAATCCTGTGAGTTTGGGGATTTAGCCAAGCATAGGTCACCGACAACATTACTGCGGTTATCACTGCACTTGTAATGGCCAGGAGAATTATAACACATTTCATTTTGATGGTATTAGTTGACAGCTCTCTGCAGGATGTGTCTTTTCCTGCATCATTTTATAGCTTCCTGCAGACCTGCTGCCTGTAAGAGCAGAGCCTTGAATCTGCATGTGTTCACTCAGTTCTTACATTTCCTGAGCCTTTTCAGCTAACTGGTCATGGTTCCTTTGAGCATCAAATCTAAGCATTGTGGCCTACTTTCGGAGTTTAAATGAGCTGGAATGAAGTTGTCAAAACTGTCTATTGAATGCATTTAACTATGAACATGCTCATCATGAGCAAGCATGCACGTGAACGCATGCGTTTTATGTTTTTGTAAACTTCATAGTAAAGCTGGATCATAACTGTGGGCTTTGTAAAAGACCAATGCCTATCATGCATCAGCTGAACTGTAAATTAAAAAGAAACACATGTTTTACATTTTCTGTGACTTACTTTGAACAGATGGTCTTAGCTCTTATGCTACTTCAAAAAAAAAAAATCATTCCTGTCATTCTAGACAGAATTCCTATTTGGGATTGTCAGCTTTGGACTTGAGAATCTTCTTGTTTTGCTCTGCCCAATAAAACAGTTTTGAAATGTAACCAATCGTAAACAAAGCAACAACACACCCTGTGCAACAGTCCCCGGGTATTATTTTAGTGTCCCCGTCATTGCTTCCTCGTCTACCCAGTAATACATGTGTCTAAATTTAGACAGACGTCATTACAGATGATATACATATCAGTGTGCTCTAGCACAGACTGAGAAGTGTGAGAACTATAATGTACATCCTGAGGTTGATCCCTCTTTAATTCTACTTTCTATTGAGAGACATTCAAGCTTCTTTTCATCAGAATCCAACAGAGAGCACTGGATACCTTTGAAGTGCCAGTTTGACGTGCAGGCTTTAAAAAGAACAATGCATATTTTGATTTAGACAAAACATAAGCTCCTTACCAGTAATCATGTTCGTTAAAGACCCTGCCTGTCCCTCACCGGAGTGTGAATGTGACATTTTGCTCTCATGGTTGACAATTTAAAAAGTGACCTATGCCCTTTCAGTCTACAGCTTGTATGTAACTGGATTCTATGTGCGTGTGTGTGTGTGTGTGTGTGTGTGTGTGTGTGTGTGTGTGTGTGTGTGTGTACGTGTGTGCGTGCTCAGTCGGCAACCACTGACAATAGGACATGAGCTCGATGGTACATAAAGGGATTGTGTACTGTATTAGATCCAGCAGTGGCAGATGTGCGCACACGGGGAGAGTCTGGTGGGGGATGATGATTCTCTGTGTGTTTGTGAGAGTTTTTGTGTGTGTCTCCTTGTCATTGAGTGTGTAATGTACATACTGACTATGAATCTTTTTGTTGGTTTGAGACCCATGCTGAGCCACTAGTCATTGTTGCAAATGGCGTGTGTACTTTTTGTATTTCAGACTGGATATTTTTCCATAAATCTGACCTTCTCACTTCATTTATACAATATAGGTACGTATCAACGAGAACCTGCTGCAGTCGCACCTTTAACATACCAAAGTAATTTTTATTACATATGTGTTCAGGCTTGCACTGATGAATGACTGATAAAGTGGGCCAAGTTGGAGCAGTGGTTTGTGTTGCTAGGCAGAATATTCAAACCTTGACGCCGTATTTCTATAATGGATGAGACTCTTTAAGGCACGAGGCTCCTTTGTTCTGGTTTCACAGAGTTTTGCTACTATTTCAAAAAGATAACCTTTAAAATGTATGCATGTTTTTTAGTTCCATCCGTGCTGGTTTGACATAATTTGTACCAATGATATCATACAAAACAATTCCATACAATGACTGAATTACATGTTTAAACGTTCGATAAATCTGTGTGTATACATTGTCCTTTTATTCATTTCATTTTGTTATGTTTTTGTTATGTCCTACTAAGGCATATGGTCTCATCTAGAGGCAATGTGGTTGTCGCAGAGTGTAGTATCAACCCAAATATAGTTTTGCAATAGTGAGATCTCACTTGTGACTTGTAAATATAGAGAGACTGACAAACACAAATGGAATGAAATAAAGGCATTACCCAGCACACTCTGTTTCAAGTGTGTGTGTGCGTGTGTGTGTGTGTGTGTGTGTGTGTGTGTGTGTGTGTGTGTGTGTGTGTGTAAATGTCACAAAAGGTCAGGAGTGTGTATTTTTTTATTTTAATAGCCAAGAAAACTTGTCTTCATGCATTGTTGTGGATTTGTAATTATAGGATTCTCTTTAACCACCGACTGCACTTATTGTTTGGTTAAATATACTCATTTATTTTACTGCTTTGGGGTTATTTGATATATTAATCAAAGGCCAGGAACGTAACCGCACTGGTTTGTCTACATCTGCAGCTGTCTGTAGACTCAGGACTGCTTCTATTTCACCAAACTTGTATTAACCTAGAAATAACACCTTAACAATGAACATGTTATCCTGTAATTAAGCAGCTTTGATAACTTTGGTTCCGCGTGCTTGCTGTGGTATGTTTACTAAGCATTAGCAGCTCGGAAAGTGAGATTCGCTTTAAAACATTTTGTCCAAATACATGCAAATATTCATGTTTTTCTTTTCTGTTCGCCGCAGGTTAACTTCTGTCCTTGTCCGTGGCTGTAAATGTCCTCTGCCATGGCAAAGCGTGAGGCTGGAAGCACCAGCCCTGTGGTGCGTCAGATAGACAAGCAGTTTCTGGTCTGCAGCATTTGTCTGGATCACTACTCCAACCCCAAGGTCCTGCCCTGCCTGCACACCTTCTGTGAAAGGTAAATGACATGTGTGCTCTCTGTCTGAATGGGTCCTACTTACTTACTTACTTGCGCTGGAGCTAAACCCGACACAACCCCAAGTCTCTGCTGACACTGTCTGCTCCATGTAATTATTGCTGAGCCACGCAAAGAGCGGCTCCACTGGGATCGTAAGTGCATTCCGCAGCATCAGGGACCGTCAGTGTCTTAGAAAAGGCTCATTGTTGGAGGACACAATTATAATTCCTCAATCTACAGTGCCTCGGAAAGCTGAAACCCCCTCAGGCAATACTTACTGCGGTGGGAAGATGAAAAACATGAAGAGTTGTTGTTCATGTTGTTAGGTGCAGACGATAACTGGCATTATGTTTCAAAGTGGTTTGATTCTATACCTATGTTTAACACATGTATTGAATATTTTTGAATAGCGACACAGAGTGCGGGATAACTCCTTTTTCAGCAGCGTGGAGGGCATTTGCCAACTGGAGGGCACATTTAATCCTCTGTTTAACTGGATGACATGTGATCCGGAGCCCTGCTGAGGTAAACAGATTTTTGTCTGGAGCTATACATGATGTTGCCAGACAGATGTTTCAATACTGGATGGTTTTATGTCGTTTTAGAGGTTTTAGGGCTGAGCTGGCAAACCCATGGTAGGCCTAGTCTGTTTGGTTTGGTATGATATTGTATCTTTTTAAAGTTAGCTCCCTCTTTTACTCTTTCTGTGTTCATCCTGGTTGTGCTTGTTATTCAGAGATCAGGATCATGAGTTTTCTATGGGTTGTGCAACTGTTTCAAATGGTGCCAAAATAAATGATATCCTCCTACAATAGTGGCATGTGGCCTCTCAATTTCACTGAACAAGCATGAGTGTGGCACTCATGCTAAAAACAAGTTAGTCAGGTACTTGGTTTGCCGTTTGACGGAAGATTTATCAACAACAGTTTAGTTAATCAAATAAATAATTAATTATGCTGCTTTTCTGTTTCATATTGTGATAAGAAAACACATTTATGTTTTCATTTTATTGGACAAAACAAGTAGAATTATAGAAATAAGTCAAATGAAAGTCAACATTAGCTGTCACCTGTCACATACCTTTTCACCACACCCAGCTGCTTGTATTTCTGGCAAAGCGACAGCAATGTATCCAGGTTTCGACGCATTACGGTGGTGTTGATAGAACATCATCTCTCTGTTGTTCTCAAAAGCAAACTGCAGTTTACAAAGACGTTTTTTGGTACGAATCATTCTGGTGTCATAAATTAAACAGAATGGTGTTGATTATGCAGCCGAGCAGCTGCCAGACATCCTTGTGTACAACAACAAAGACTTATCCATGACATTGACCTCAGGGTTCTTGCACGTCAACAGACAATTTAATGACAACAGAAGGTGAAGAAAAACACTGTTCAATATCAGCTGGATGGCAGTCGGGCTACAGGCCTGCAGCGTGGTCTGGTAATCTGCATATTGCAGCTGAACTTTGCTGACTGTGGGTTTGTTTTTGGCTTGAAGGTTGACTAACGTTAAATAGATTGTCTCCTAAGGGCAATTGAACCAGCCCCAACATTCCAGCCTGTAGAGCCGGTAGATTGGATGTGTGAGTCTAAAACACATGCACACTCTCACAAACATGCAGAAGTGGATACGAACACAGAAACATCTACTCTCCCTCAAGTATTTTTTGTCTTTGTGTTTCTGTTGGGCATATTGATTTGCCAGAGATTCACTTACTCAAATAAGGAGTGTGTGTGTGTCTTCTCCTGGGGCTGTTGGTTCTGTGGATTGACTCAGATTCACACTTTTTTCACTATTTACTGTGACAGCAGCACTATTTAAGCAGTGTCTCTTAATTACTGTGATACGATGAATGCTCTCTCTCTCTCTCTCTCTCTCTCTCTCTCTCTCTCTCTCTCTCTCTCTCTCTCTCTCTCTCTCTCTCTCTCTCTCTCTCTCTCTCTCTCTCTCTCTCTCTCTCTCTCTTTCTGACTTCCTCTCCTTCTGTGTCTGCTGTATCCGTATATATAATTGTATACAGATTGATGCAAAATAATCATTGTATATTCTAATACGTCTTTATCTGTCTCTCTCTCCAGTTGTCTCCAGAACTACATTCCCCCAGAGTCTCTGACGCTCTCGTGTCCGGTGTGTCGGCAGACGTCCATTCTGCCAGAGAAAGGAGTTTGTGCTTTGCAGAACAACTTCTTCATCACTAATCTCATGGAGGTTTGACTCTTTATCTCTTTTTTAATTCAAGTCAGACAGAAACAGGATTTTTGTAAAACAAACAAGAAAAGAAACAAACACATTTCAAGAAAAACCTCATGATTATCTTACAAGTCTATTGAAGGAACTACTGAAAAGCAACACGATGAAGTTTAAAATGTCCACCAGGTTCTTCAACGAGACCCAGAGTGCTCACGGCCGGAGGCCTGCAGCGTCCTGGAGTCAGTCAGCGCTGCAGCTGCAATGAAGCCGCTCTGCTGCCCGAACCACGAGGGAAAGGTGGGAAGCACTTTTGTGACCAAAACTGCACTCCCTTTTTTGTTTTATTAGCAATAATTAATGTAGAAGAAACCAAATCTTCAAATTACCAACTTAGTGGGTAATTTGAAGATTTCTTTCTCTCTCTCTCTCTCTCTAACAGCAAGAGTGGATGAGCTTTTTTACTCAGTTTGTCTCCCTCTGCAGGTGATGGAGTTTTACTGCGAGTCGTGTGAGACGGCCATGTGTCTGGACTGCACCGAGGGCGAGCACCGAGAGCATGTGACTGTTCCGCTGCGGGACGTTGTGGAACAGCACAAGGCTGCGCTGAAGACCCAGCTGGATGCCATACTGAGCAGGTGGGCACTTGATACCTTGATAAAGCTTTCAGAATATTTCCCTCACATCAGGTGTTTGGAAGCTTAAGCGTTTGGCCCAGATCTGGCATCGCCATCAAAGATCACAAAACACGGCCCTGGGTGTAGTGTCAGAGGCCCAATTACATTTTAGATAGCTTTATTACTCTTCTACAAATGTTTTTTTTATACAATTTCTGAAAGAAAATGCCACATTGTGTCAACTTGCAGGCTCCCTCAATTAACAGCATCCATCGAGCTGGTGACTGAGATCTCCCGCCAGCTGAATGAGAGGAAGAATGAGGCAGTGGCAGAGATCACCAGCACGTTTGAAGAGCTGGAACGGGCGCTGCATCAGCGCAAGACGTCCCTCATCACAGACCTGGAGGTCATCTGCAGCACTAAGCAGAAGGTTATGTTTTACGCGACCACACATGTGATCCATGCACTCGCACAAGCATTTTACAAGTAGTTGATCATATAGTCGTTCAACCTGCTGACTCCTCCGCTTCCCCCACAGGTCCTGCAGGCCCAGCTTTCATCTCTCCTCCAGGGGAAGGAACACATCCAGAGCAGTTGCAGCTTTACTGAGCAGGCTCTCAGCCATGGGAGTGCTACTGAGGTGGGCTGGCAGGATGTCAAATTACAAGTTACAACACAAAAGAGAATTAACTTTCAATTGTGTTGCACTGTATACCAGAATGTGCTTGAGTTTAGTATTAAGAAACAACTTGGAATGCAATATGTGTCTCTTCCAAGAATAGGTGTTGCTCGTTCAGAAGCAGATGAGTGAGCGGGTAACGGCGCTGGCCAGACATGATTTCCCAGAGAGACCGCATCAGAATGCACACCTGGATTGTCAGGTATTTATTACCTGTTGCTTATTAGCGTTCAAACTATTTTCATGCTCTCAATATTTGATACACCCGCATGGTCACAAACTGTTTTTCAGTGGAACGAATAATCGAAAGGTGGAATATTAAGTGTTTTTTTTTCTGTAAAAAAAAGTTGGTGTTTTAAACCTTTGCTCACTTCTGCGGGAGTTGTTTGCTGTTTGAAATAAAAATACTTTGTCGAACAAATAGACGTTACAGCCGGATTAAGCATTTGCTTTTTTATGCAGTGAATTTTAACACATAACAAGCAGTTTGTAAATGCAGATTTAACTACATACACATGGAGTCAAACAAATGTAACTTCTTTAAACAATAGGGGATTTTGCAGAAGAAAACATTGTTCATCTCGTCTCCTCAAGGTGGAGACTGAAGGTCTGCGACGCTCCATCCAGAACCTGGGAGTTCTCCTCACCACGGCTGCTGTGGCTCACACCTCGGTAGCCACAGGAGAAGGCCTCCGCCATGCAACAACCGGACAGCACCACACAATTACTGTGACGACAAAAGACAAAGTAAAGTCTTAAATATTTCACATATTACAATTTTGTTTTTTTAACAAAATTGTCTGTTTTTTGGAAGAAGTCTGTTTTTCTATGATGGCCACGGTCACCGAGATCATTAACGGGGATTATTATGAGTGTGATGCACGTACAAAGTACTGCCTCTGAGGCTGCAACCATGTGCATATTAAATGAACAACAAGATTCAGAATTGTGTTCTTGTCCTGAAATTGAATCAATGACCTCTCTCCGCAGGATGGTGAGTTGGTGCGGACAGGAAATGCTGTTTTAAAAGCGGAGATAACGTCTGTCGACGGGAACCGCATTGCAGAGGCAGATATAGCGGACAATAAGAATGGGACTTATGAGGTAGGCTACACGTTACGCTCTGAGGGAGAGTACTCTTTTGCTCTGTTGCTGTACGGCCAGCCGGTACGTGGCAGCCCCTTCCGCCTGCGGGCAATCAAGCCCTCAGATGTGCCACAATCTCCAGATGACGTGAAGAGGAGGGTGAAGTCTCCCAGCGGGACAGGGGGCCACATACGGCAGAAAGCAGTGCGTCGTCCTTCCAGCATGTACAGCACCACCAAGAAAAAGGAGAACCCCATTGAGGATGAACTTATCTACAGAGTGGGTAAGACAGATGACCGATCCACGAGGGAACGTCCATACACTAACAACCAAATACCATCTAGACTTTACTGCCATGACTGCACACCAGTTTTTAGCTTTTAGACGGACATCCTGCCCTCGAGGCAGCTTCTGTTTTCACTTGATGTCAATAGACAGGATGACAATCCACTGACATCCAGAAAAAAAAACTCATTAACATGCTACAGTATGTTGTCAGAAGATGGAATGATAGCATTGGGGAGAATGTGTTGGTCGCTCACTTAAACTGTTGACTCAGGTTTTGGATGTCAGTGTCCCTGTCATGCAAAGGTAATGTTGCTTGCATATATTAATGAAGGTGAAATATTCTCACTGTGAAGGATTACATTTCTCAAGAAGGTACTAAGTTCATTTTTGAACTGTACTGAAACAAAAATTGCATTTACCTAGAACGTAGAAACTCAATCCAAACACTTCAGGTGTGTTTTGAAAAATAATCAGAAGGATGAGACAGTTTTGGTCTAAAACTCCTGGTATGAGCCGTTAAGGGTTAGTGTTACAAACTGAGACACATGAACATTTGAAATGACCCATTTACTGAGTGAGTTATTATTTAATTTTCAGGTTCCCGAGGCAGAGAAAAGGGGGAGTTCACAAATCTGCAAGGAATATCAGCCACTCGTAACGGCAGAGTGGTGGTGGCTGACAGCAACAATCAATGCATACAGGTGAGACAGACAGAGAGGAACATGCACCCATGATGGTCACAAAGAACAGGACAATACTGTTATAGTGCGGTGATTGTGACACATTTAACTCAAAAGGGGCTCTTTGGTGGAACCAATTACAGGTATTCTCCAATGATGGACAGTTTAAGATGCGCTTTGGGGTCAGAGGTCGTTCTCCAGGGCAGCTGCAGAGACCGACAGGCGTCACCGTGGACATGAACGGTGACATCGTGGTGGCCGACTATGACAATCGATGGGTCAGCATCTTCTCCTCTGATGGCAAATTTAAGGTGAGGTCTTGAGAGAAATTATTGTTGATTAGACAATGTGTGTGTGTGTGTGTGTGTGTGTGTGTGTGTGTGTGTGTGTGTGTGTGTGTGTGCGAGCAAGTGTGTGCGAGTGTGTGTGTGTGTGCGTTATAAAAAGACAGAGGGACATGTTGACAAAAGTAGGTTGAATAGTTAACACCAGCGTAACGAGACGTTATTCACACCTAATTAGTGGCCTAATTATGTTGAACAAAGAGCTGAAATCATAATAAAACATTCTGAAATAATGGTCATCAGTGTTGAGACAAGTGTGTGCGAGTGTAAGACAATGTAATGGTATACCATGCTTTTATCACATTCTTATGATTTGTTATGCATTTTTTATGACATTTTTTACAACATACTTTTCTGACAATTAGTTTTTTATGGCATCTGTACTATTTTTAAATTTGTAATGACATTTCTTTGGCAAATTATACCATTTTTATTATTAGTAGTTAATTTATTAGTAAGGAAGATCCATACTGCAAAGAGCTATGATAGGTTATGGTATTATATACTTTCTTTGGTGAAACAAAATGAACATATTCTTGTTGAAATCTTTCTTTGCCTCCTAAAATCAGTTGTCTTCCTTCCTTTTCAGAATAAGATCGGTGCAGGTCGGCTCATGGGTCCTAAGGGTGTCGCTGTGGACAAGAATGGACATATCATCACTGTGGACAACAAGGCCTGCTGTGTCTTCATCTTTCAATCCAATGGGAAGTTGGTGACTAAGTTTGGAGGCAGGGGGACGTCTGACCGACAGTTTGCAGGTGAGACGTATGAAAAGAACGACCTCCCAAACAATACTATCTCTTTTAACGCTGCCATCTGCCAGAGTGGCTTTCAAAGTATACATGTCATGATATTACACATATTAGCATTGTGTCTAAAGATTAAAAATATCCCATTGATACTATCTTTATTTTTAGGGATTTTTGAAAGAGATAAATAATAAATATTAAGTAGTAAATAAAACTAACGGGGAAATTTAATTAGAGCAACTATTACAATCAATATATGATTGGTGACAACTTTACTGCCAGTATGAGAAAAAGAAATACATATATATATATATATATATATATATATATATATATATATATATATATATATATATATATATATATATATATTTATATATATATATATTTATATATATATTTATATATATATATATTTATATATATATATATATATATATATATATATATATATATATATATATATATATATATATATATATAGACTATTGCATTACATATTACACTCTGTTTAAAAATGTAAACTTGTATATACACAAATACAAAGCCTCAGCAGTGCAGTGGCCCCTGCTCCCCCCACAACCTGCGCCTGTGCAGACCAGCCCACACGAGTTTCTTCTTAGCTCATCCTTTATCTCTGACTACCTATTTTCCTTTCTTTCTGTTCTTCCTCCTGTTTTTCAATCCAGAAAAACTTGGTCCAAACTTTAATAAATCTGGCTCAGTTTTCAGTAAGTACTAAGTGTGGCCTTGATGCAACCTTAATCCCACAGTGCAGTCCCCTCTGTCTAACCCAACTCCCTGATCATCTGTCCTCCCTCCTGAGAACTCAGATTGTTGACAAATCAAAGCTGTGCCTGTGCAATGATAATCTGAAACACGTACATGCCATTTGTATAATCCCTTACTGTTACGATAATGAACATGTTGTCATGTGCATTGTGTTTTTTTTGTGTCAATGGATATTAAAGATTATTGGTGAATGATTTTCACAGCTCGGACTTCAGTGTGATGAAACTAATCGATGCTCCCTGTTTGCTTCAAGAGTGTTGGAAGACATGATTAGTGGTTAACAGCTCACATATACCTTTTTCTTTTATTAACCATCATAGTTGATGGTGAACCCCCTTGAGCCGTTCAACATAATGTCATTTAGAAATGTAATACTGATTGAACACGATAAAACAATTGTAACTCATGTTAAAGCATCTAAAGCATGAGAAGAATGCCATCACTACTCTCCAGGCAAATCTGAACCGCTAACCATCTGATTGAAATAGGCTTCATGATTGCAGCTTTAGGCACAACAAGCTGAAAGTTGTGTTGAAACGGCCTACTAACAGTCGAGGGAATGGTGCGAACTTCCACAATCAACCTGCCTCTCTCTCCTTATCCAGGTCCGCACTTTGTTGCAGTGAACAACAAAAATGAAATTATTGTGACTGATTTCCACAATCACTCTGTCAAGGTAAGACATGCTATTTATTGCACTCAAAAGATGAATTATCTGGAGCATGCATGCATTTAGTTGCATGCATACTATATAGTTTATGGCGAATCTATCAAAGTGCACATGGATATAGTCAAAACATGTCTTTTTCCTGACTCCCTGTCCCAGGTGTACAGTGCAGATGGAGAGTTTTTGTTCAAATTTGGCTCTCATGGTGAAGGCAATGGCCAGTTCAATGCTCCCACTGGTGTGGCTGTGGACGCTAACGGAAACATCATTGTAGCTGACTGGGGCAACAGCAGAATACAGGTGAGATGGATTGTATTTATTTATCTAGCTCAACTACACAACTATAAGCCTTGAATGTTATGTTCTTCAATATAGCTTTTATATTTCAGCAAACTAAAAGATATTTAAAGAAAAAGTCACATTAGGTCAACACAACTCTATGGAGTCTGATATATTTTATAAAAAAAACAGCAGCATATTAAACTGCCCATTCACAGCAGCTTGAATCTGCAGTGTTGAATGTTTCATTATTTAGTTAATGCTAACACGATAGTTTATTGCCACATGAAAACTCAAACTCAAACCATTGTGTTTTTCTATTTTAGGTGTTTGACAGCACAGGCTCCTTCTTATCGTATATTAACACCTCAGCAGACCCGCTGTACGGACCCCAAGGCCTCGCCCTCACCTCAGACGGACATGTGGCTGTTGCCGACTCCGGGAACCACTGCTTTAAGGTTTACAGATATCTGCAGTAGGCGGAGGACAGACATCGCAGACACAACCTTTACTTAGACAAGTTCTCATTTACTGCTTCTGGACATCCGGCTGCAACATGACTGCACACTTCACAGTAGCT
The DNA here is from genome assembly GCF_023055335.1 of Clinocottus analis. Taxonomy (NCBI): domain Eukaryota; kingdom Metazoa; phylum Chordata; class Actinopteri; order Perciformes; family Cottidae; genus Clinocottus; species Clinocottus analis. The sequence continues at coordinate 11,487,232 of NW_027176207.1, read as the reverse complement.
TCAGGTTCCACAAATCCATTTCCTTTTAATTTTGTCTGTGTATACTTCAGAAGATCCAATATCCAGAGCTCTAGAGAAAGAAATTGAAAACAAATGTTTACATTAAAAAAACCAAACACCAAAAATTCAAGTGTAATCAAAATGTATTTTAAAGACAAAATAAACTAGATATCCCAAATATTATTGCAAGAAGTGACATTAATTATATCGCTGAGGAAAGAGAAATCTTGGGAGACTATAAATGAAATAAATGTTTAAAAATAAATTCACTTTCAAAAGCAAATAATGAAAGAAACGTCCTGTGATTGGATGCTTCCTTGTTCATTAATCACTCTGTCTAACTTAAACTTAGAAGTTTTTGTATTGGAAAAACTGAACTGGAAATTATCTTGTGGAACACGGTGTTGCAGCTGTATGCCTTCATACAGCGTGTGGGACCTGCCAGTCTGAAGTTGGTGATGCCCTGCAATTTCTTTGGGCAATGCAGATAGGCAACACTCCCAGCAACCAGCAAACCAACTGAGACCCGGATGCAGAAGTGTGAAATAACAATGCTCAGGCCTTTCCTTGAACACTGCTGCATGTGCTCTAAAAGACGACCCTGTCGTCACTGCCTTCATTTTTCATTAGTAAAAACAACACATTCGAAGGAATCGTTTTTTTATTCTTCTGACGAGATCCTTGGATATAGATTTCTCTTTTCTTTGAAGTCATAAGATGATTTGACTTAAATTCTAGTTTTTGTTTTGTTACCCAAAGACAAGCAACAAGAAGCACAATAGTTATTAGAACAACACATTTTTTGAACACAGCATCAAGTTAGTCGTATTCTTCTATGGACAAAAATACACCTCTTATATCTAACCCCACTAGTTCTTGTACTTCAGTGTATTTCTATGTACAACCTAATGTAGTTGTACTTGCATATTTCGGTGTACAGATGGATTTGGCATCCCTGTTGTTTCACTAAATAGCCTACTTATTGCAGCACTTAATAAATCAATACTGGATCATATATTAATAAAGTAGAAGGTCGTACCAAGTAGTAGCCAACTGAATGACTTGCAAACATCATTGAAATTAAGTTGTATACACATTATTTGCTGTGTTATTATTTTTTTTCCCAAAGGACTTAATTTATTTTTTTCTTTTCTACATAATTTGCTCTAAAAAGTATTTTTCTAATTGCCGCATTGAAACTGTCTTTGTATATAGGCCTTGTAACTTGTAGCGCTGAAAGCCGCTCTCTCGTTTTCCTCTTCCCAGAGCTCACATCCAGTTAAACTGTAACTTTTCCTGCTACCAAAACGCATCATTGTAAGTTGTTGTTGAACATTGCACAAAATATTCTGATAGTTATATAGTTTGCAAGAGTAATATATGCCTATACGTGTATAGTTATCATTTACTGTAACATAATCAGATTGTTTACTGTATATTACAATCACATTCTTATTGTAGTTGACAAGCACCTTATCTTGGGTTTCTCCAGTATTTATATTCATTTGCTTGGTTGTACAGTGTTTTGAAGGTTAAAATCTGAATTATATTTAACTTTATTTCATGGAGAATCTGTCTGGCCCCAATCACTGATCAGTAATCCATTCCTTTCTTTCCGTCTGCATTTAAAAAACTGGAGATTTATTTAAAAACTATGCTTTATATTTCATAAATCAGACCCCTATGTTCCTGTGGTTTTATTTTTATATTTATTTCTGTCCCTAACCTACTCACGTATGTGAAATATAGGAAGCACATATATATGAAATGGTACATTAACCATCTTGTGTAGCCTACTGTATACTACAAGAGGCCCGTTTTACAATAAGTAATCACTATATTTACGTAATCATGGCAAAGGTAAGACTGTAAATATTAAAGAATTACACTATGAACTATTGTACAAATGCTCCTTTTTGTTTAATAAGACTTAATTTCTAGTAATCATTTCTACACCCGCGTACCAATAACAGCTGTGGCCGTACACACTTTGACATTCTATGACCTTTTCTTACAATATAATCAGATATTTATGGCAACTACATTTTTTTTTTACATTGCATGGCAATATATATATATATATATATATATATATATATATATATATATATATATATATATATATATATATATATATATATATATATATATATATATATACTATGACTTGTTATGACATGTTCACAGAAAACCATATTATGACTTTGTTTATGACCATACTATGATGTTTTTATGGCTTACTATACTATGACATTTTAACAGTGAAATTAAATATACTACATTAGTGTGAAAATTGCAGAGAAGTCATTAATTCCAATTATTCAATATAATGTACTGCAATTTCTAATACCGGTAATGTAAACTGATTAGTCGCTAGTAGTGTACGTTATCAGAATGTACCTGTGCTTCTATGAACTAAAAGATATGGAAAACCTTGGACGAATAATTAGAATATTATGCAAACGTTACTTTAGGATCACGTTAGGCTGTGGCACATGAACTACAATATGTTAGAGTCTAACATGTTGTAGTTTGTGCGCCTTGTACACTGTAGAAGATTGTGTAGTTGCGGATGAAACCACGAAGCAGCTCCACCGGTACAGGACTCCACCTGAGCCCCCCTCTGCTGCCGGGGATCTGCTAAAGATAATGACCTAAATAATCGGATTATGCAACAATCCCAATAAAACAAAGCCTTGGCCTGTTTCCAAGGATTTTAGTTAAAAAAAAAACAAACTGTGCCGTGCGGTTCAAAAATAAAAAGGTTATAACCTTTATGCATGAATATGCTAGGATTGGGGCATGCTGGGTATTCAAATTTGCATAAATATTGTTTTAAATAAAGGGTTGCAAAGAGGTGACTTTTATTGAAATCTGACTTTGTAAAGTGATGAAGAACAGCACCGATGACACCCTACCTGTCTCAGAAGCTCCACGGAGCCATATCCAGGATTCTGGCGAGCTCCTCGCGGCGGTGGAGGCCGTCAGAGCGCAGGAGCATCCAGCCGCCCGCAGCAGCACGCTGCAGGAAGTGCTCGCGATGTGCAGATCTCTGCAGCTCATGTGATCGCTCAGCATTACCGGATGGGCGCCTTCTGTCCGGCAGGTCACGTTGAAGAAGAGACCTCTGCCGTTGGCGAGGAGGCGAGGCCAGGGCTGAAGCCAGAAAGAGAGACTTCAAAGTGAGCTGGATGGACGACAAAATCAGAAGCCTCTGTTGCATAAAAAGGGTTTGCATGAAATGTCATCGTCTCTTCATCTTTCTGCATCTCATTTCAGCGACATAAACAGGGCTCACGAACAGCGTTAATCATTTGATCATGCGTTCACTGCAATTTATTTATTTTTTGCATTGGGAGGGGCTTATCACGTCCGCACACAAGTGCTGCACTTTAATCTCTCCCAGACGGCAACTTGTCCCTTACTACTGAACACACTGTTAATGTTGTTCCCTGATGAAATACAATGTATTTCTTCTGGTACCAGAAACAAAAAGAAAACAGATTTATTTACTATACAGGTATGTATGTTACCTTGCTGTTGCTCCAGAGTGCCTGTTATATTGTTCTGATAACATTACTTTAAAATAGAAGCCTGCAATACACTCGATTTTACTTCATTATTGAATTTGGCGCATAATGCAATCATCTGCAAAAAAAAAATCATACAATTAATCAGTTAAATTTGTGCAACTTTGCCCAGCCCTCTTGAAAACTAATTCAATAAGGGGAAGGTGATTACTAATCGCAGGCAAAAGTTATTAAACTGGAAATCTTTACAGCTCAAAAGTGATAAAAAGGAGTGACATCACATAACACACCTTTCCGAGCAGTGCGATGAGTCTTCCTCCGTTCTCGTCTGTTGGCTTCACTTGAGGGATGAACAACCGGATGTTCGGCCTTTACATATACTAATGCTTTGTCACAGGTGTCATCGCATGGTCCTAACATCTAATTGGCTCTAACCTGTCAAGGAGGAGGAGAATCCCAGGTTGTCACCTTTTCTCACAGGTCTGGGGCGTACAACGGCCAGTCTGCTGACCCTGCTGAAAATATACTGATGTGTGAGTGTTGTGTGTGAAAGGAATGTATCTCACCTTGAGAAATAGACAAACAGACATCTCCCTGTTGTTCCCAGAGACAACTGCTTTCGACCTGCTGGCTTCTTACTTCAGCATCTGTTAATCTGACCTTGAGTAACCTGAACACCTTTCATAGACAAGACTATAAGAATATATACAGAATATGAATATGAGTGAAGACACTGTAAAGAGACGCAAGGGGAGGAACAAACATTTCCAACAGAACGTATAAAACGCTGTTTAACTATTTTTCTGGGTCAGACCACTTAATCATTTCAATTAAATTATTCCATGTATCTGTTCAATAAATGCTTTAAGACAGATCATTTATTTGGCAGTTTGAATATTCAGCTGCTTTATTAGGTGGATTCGTCCCATTTGAAAAGGATTGTTTGTGCAATATCACTGCTCTCTTGTGGCTACTACATCAAAACGTCAATTAACCGCAAACACGATCAGTTACAAACTGCAGTGATTAAAAATGTAACGTGAACTTGACTGAATTAGCTCGTTAGGCCATTTCATTCGAAATATACATGCTACTCATAAAAACTTAATGAGAGGACATTTTATCTTGTATCTTTTGTAGCAAGATTATTTGTAGGTCAACGGGAAACTGCCAACATTAGCATGCATCTAAAGAGACTTATCAGTCACCCAAAAGAGTCATACAAGACTGACATCCATACGTTCACACAACAATAATGAGCTATTACAATTTGTGGTCATTATAATGCAAATGTTGTGTTGTCCCAACAGTGATCACCCAGTGGTGCAACATATAAAACATAGTTTTGACCAGTGTAATGAATAGACATTCATATTAATGAATTTGTATCACATTGTATGGCCAACTATTTATATGGCCCTTCATTAAAACCACATCACTGCAAAGAGGCAGGAAAAAGGCAGCAGTGAGTCATTACCAGAGCAGTTTGAGAGAACTCCGTTTTCTCACCTCCTCCTTAAATGTTCTGGCAGTACAGAATTTGAATGAGCAACTCCAAACAGTCTCAGAAGGTTAAATGAGCATGTTGGACCAGAATAGCAAACAAGGAGCTACAGCCCTCCTGAGAAGCCTCTTACTCCAGGCAGCAGTCTGTTCCCTTGGTATTTATGGCAAGTGTTACGGATGTACAAAAAAAAGAGCACTTAAGAGCTTCCCATTGGGCATTCAGGTGTAAAAGGAAGATGATCTGAAGCTCTTCATCTATTTAACCACTAAAGTTAGTACGAGGAGTTCAATTTTCCGAAGTGGCAACAAAATGAAAAAAGGTCAGCTAAAGTTTTGAGTCTCATTGCCAAATGTCCAGTAATACATTGATTTATCATTAACTAATATAGTTTAATTTGTAATCACACATGTCAATGACAAGAGGGGTAATAACACTGAGTAAAGTGGATAATAAATCCCATTAAGTCTGAGAAACACCAAGCACGTTCATAGAAGGTGGAAGGGCCACAAACAGGAACTACCAAGATACATTTTTTATGTCACACTTAAAAGAATGAATAAAAAGTATTTATATGAATTAAATGCAATATACCATCGAAAACAAGACATTTATCAGCAAGTACTGAAAATGAAAGCAGTTTTGCACTCCTACCACACGCAGATGCCTGAAAATCATACACACAAAAAAGCAGCAACTTGAGATTGGCTGTAGGCATAGCGGTTCTCAAATATTATCACTAATGCCGTTTAAGGTTTCTACATTGCTGCGCAACATAATCATTTGTAAGAAACAAAGGAAACTGGCACTGACTGAGCATATGGGATGGCAAACATCATGTAGGTCCATAACCACACTGTGAAAATCTGCACAACCGGAATAATTCTCAAATAAAAACAATCTTTAAAAAAAATAAAATAAATAATAATATTTGCAAAATACATGTAGTTTCACAGACATCATAGACGATGCAAATAAGTGGGACACGACTTCGAAACATTAAGACCAATATGCAGCACCAGTACAGACTTATTTTTTATTTAAATGAATATAATTAAGCAAACTTAGCAGGTCACCTGGAAAAAAAAGCAAAAATAAAATAAACTGAGCATTCCACAGGTTTACATTTTGGTCAAGTCTTCCAGTCTCTTGGCTTTTGTTGGTGAGAATGCCTCTCAAAGTGTTCACCCATAAAGTGACAGCATATGTGAAGACATGGCGGTAAATCCTAATAATTTACCATTTCAATAATTGAAATATTTGTTTGCGGCATCCTGCTCATTTTTAAGCAAACTTTTTCATTGAAAAGCCTCTAAAAACCTAAACTGCAGGACTTTGTGCCTTCAGTATTACTGCTAAAAAGAATTAAGCACTCAAATGTGTCTTGAAGCAATATAAAATAAACTTGCAAGCAATCGTAAAAATGTTGATACATGGAGATTTAAAAAAGGTCAACGATAAAATTTTCTGTAAAGAATTTAAGATCCACAAAACAAAGAACATGAGCCAATCCTTTCTGGAAGTATAATCATTGGCCAATTTCAGTCAAGTCACTGAACTCTGTTAGTCAGTCTAAAATTACTGAGGGAATCTTACCTGTTAACTATCAATGTGATAACAATGCCATGTTTCATTCAAGGTCTACCCAAAAACGTAACAGCACTGACCCTGCCTCTCAAACAAAAAAAACAGCCAATATGAGTTATCGACAGTGGTAGATGGCATCGTGATCGAGCGATTAAGAGCTGCTCTAATCAGCGTCCCAGCAGACACACAGATATAGTCAAAACACCGATCCACACTCCCAGTCAGAGGTGTCGGCCTACAGTGTACATTTTAACCTCAAAATGAGAAAACGTAATCCTTCCAAGTGTGATGAGACACGCGGTAACATATTTCAGTTAAACTCGTATTTTCTATCACCAGTGAGACCAACAAGTAACAGCTGAAATGCACACATTACATGGCTCCAGGGGTCAACATCACCTTGTCACTGCAGACTGTGTGAGATAAAAACCTTTGCTAACAGCAAATCTGAAACACTGGCAGACACAAGTTTGCCCTTCGATATCTAGAAGTAAATCCCATCGCAGTTCTCAGTAATAGTGACATATCTGCAGCCTGCTGCCTGGATCATTCTTCCCTGGGCTGAAGAAAGGATAGACAGGCTCCTCGAAGCAGGTGTCAAACATGTACAATCTCTTCATTGTGACGGCGTCATAGAAACTAAGGCGCCCGTTGTCGTAGTCCAGGTACACGCCGACGCGAGGAGAGTTCCAGTAGTCGGCTACAGGGATGCGGCCGTTCTCTCCGTTGGCATACAGCCGGTCCTGCAGGGACAGGCTCCAGTATCCTGCAGAGGGAGTGAGGCTGACGAAGCCCTTTCTGTTGCTGCCCTCAGTGGTGACGCCGAGGTACCAGACACCTTTATCTTTCACGTCCACCTCCCAGTAGTGCTGGCCGCTGGCGTACTGGGCTGTGGCAAGAACACCACAGAACCGGGTGAAGCGGCCTGGCAGGTCTGGTTCCGGGTTTCGAACATGACCCTCCTCCACTTTGGTGTCAAAGTCTGAGGTAATCAGGTATGGGTGGGCTGTGTCTGGATCTAAAGTGAGGTTCTGAGGCACTACGCAGAAAGAGATGGGAGAAGTTAGTTACGCTTGCTGTAACATTAGGCCAAACATGTTTTACTCATTATTACAGTGAAAATGTGAGAATGGACAGACTTGTAAACATTAGTTTAATATTGCAAAGCAAAAAGAGGTTTTGGGTTAAAAAAACGCACACATTTTTTTCTAATCGCAACTTGTGATGTCTCTCGGCTCACTAAAAACAGAGAGAACACTTTGCTACTGTAAAATGTGCTTTTGTCTGCATTAGTGTGCCATTTTCTTTAAAGCTTTAACCTTGCAATCAAGGATTGCCAGTATAGCTAAATCAGGCAGATTTACAACAGTGCCCAAAATATTTTTTAACAAAAGATAAATAACATTTGTGTATTCTGATAGTCTTTGAAACATGCACTGAACACTGAAGTATTGGGATTTTAACTCACTGGTGTGCAACACATGCATCATCTTCTTCCACAGAATGAGCTGGATGGGGCCTGAGAAGTCTGTAAATTCGGTTGAACAATTAACCGTTTCGAGAGATGGAAAAGGCTTGCAATGGATGGCTCTGAATGAAAAACGGGAGAGAAAAATAAACATGCAAAGGTTAGATTCAATTTTAAAGATATTGTTGTAGGTTCATACAAAATAAACAGTAAACTACTTACTCATTGAATGTCTCGGCAAGGCTCTATTGGAAGAACAAAAAAAAGAGGCAGATTTGATGAGTATTTAACACTTTATATCAATCTCACTGTGCCTTTGTAGTCAGTAGCGGTTTCCACATGCAATGCAAACATTACGTTTCATAAGATGTTTTTGAACCATGAGTTCCTTTTTACACACCGACAAGCCTCCATTTATGACAGAAATCCATCTTTACTGTGAAACTCTAGCAGTGGCATGGTGATGTAAAAGTCAGACCACATCTCAGACAGAAAACATGGCACACTGACCTCAAAGCTGGTCTTCCCACTGATGTGACCGTGGATATCAGCGATGGCTTTATCCACGGCTGCCGCCTCGGTCTGCACAATCTTCAAGTTCTCGTCTATTACGGCCATGGTGGCCACTTCCTCGGCATCCAGGCTCTCAAGCAGGGAGTCTCTCTCGTCGAGCAAGAATTGGACCAAGGCACCAACATCTGCCTCAATCTTCTCCTTGAGCCTCTGTTTCTTCAACTGGAAGACAGAGGTTTTCAGAAGATTAGGATGAAGGATCAGATGATGGTAAATTCCAATGTAATCCCTGTTCAGTCAGTGTGAACTGTAGGATTTCAGTGCCGTGTATATCCAATGGTTTTTACTTAAAGTACTTCAGGACTACTGATAAAGCCTCCAAGATGATTTGTAAGACTGTATTTAATTAAACCGTCAGAATAGGATGGAAGTAGTAAGTTAGAGAAAGTTGTAATCTTGAAAGACAATTTAAACCAAATATGCTTGTGTAATGCAAACAAGAAAAACAATATGAAAAAGAGGTCCAGTCCATACCCTCGCTTCATTTCTGGTACGATCATCAGCCGTTATAACTTTTACACATTGAGACTTTTGCCAGTTAAGCTCCATTAGCCTCAGTTTCAACTCCATCTGTAACAAATGTAAATGTGTAACATTAAGACACAGACACAGGAAAAGAGACATGACAAATCACAATATCACAAACTAAAAAACTAGTATTACGTGATGATTTTAGCGACTAAGACGTATGGCAAAGGCCAGACATTCTCTGACGCTCTGGCCAGATACATAGCAGAAGAATTATCCGAAGAGAATACCTCCCCCGAATACAAACACTTACCTTCATGTCATTCACAACTTCTGGCACAGGTGCTACCTCATGGTGTCTGAAACAGTAAAACAAAATGGCAGTTAGTGGTTTACTGGGCAGCTTTTTCAAACTATCCCAAAACACTTGCCCTGTGAAGTTCTCTTGAAAACAAACACAAGTTATGCCTTCATTCAGTGCCCTTTACAACGTGTGCGTCACTGAGAGCCAACAACAGTGTTGAGTTCATCCTTCCTCGTAAAGCATTAGAATGAAATGCTTTATCAGTCATGACGATACTAGTCTGTACTACTGCAAAATTAAAGGTTGTTTATCAGAAAAACAACAAAAACAAATTAATGTTATGTGTGCACTACCCTGCAACATCCATGTCTCTTTTGTCCTTGATGCACTTCCTTGCAGTTTTTGTCCGCACCCTACGTATATACCCATGCAGACACTCTTTTCAAGACAACAGTGACTGTATGTACGTTACCAACTTGGCTTCTGCTTTCTCGCCTGGCAGGTTTGCATGGCACGTGGTTTTACCTCCTGACACCCACTGCTACTATTATTATCATTATTACTACTACTAGTCACATTTATTGTATTGCTGCCATTATTGATTTTATCATTACATAAATTATTTTTGCAATTACAATTATAATATGTCCATTTCTGTCATACAGATTGACAATGTTGTAATTTGATTACGTTGTCTATTATGTGCACATAGCATCAGTTTCGCTCCCTTAGGTTTATGTTATTGGTCTACACAAATTAAAAGTTCACTGTTACGGTGTACCGTGCATTATGTACCAGCTGTGCTGCTAAACTTTGGCCAAGAAGATGAACATTGCCATCATACTGATACTGCAACATTCAAGTTTGTTATGTCTGTAGGAGGTGATAAAGAGGCATATTCCACTCTCACAATCATGGCTTTTTGCAAGGACAAAAACATTGTGCCAAAGTGATAGCAATTAGACGTTCTCATGTTTTACATGTGGGTATTAGCACGATTAACGACACAAAGCAGGAAAGGGAGTAAAAGGGAGAACCCAGACTACTGAAAGATATCAACTGGGTCTTGTTTAGGATTAGAATCAATGAGAAGTTACTGTGATGAATTTGACAAAAGAACAAAGCAAACAGATGGAGACCCAAATAGTGTGCGTCAACAATCCCCCCTATCATGATGCAAACACGACCAACCGGTGTGCTCTGGATTCCCTGCAGACCACACAGATGGGCCTTTTATCAGTCCGGCAGTACAGTTTCAGGTCCTCTCCATGTTGGTCACACTTCTCATCCACTTTCACAGGATTGGCGGGTTTGGGACAAGACCCCAGAACCTCCAGATCGTCTAGTTTGTCCACCAGGTTCTGCACCAGGTAGTTTTTGGTGAAGCTCCTCTTGTTGAACACCTGAGAGAACAAAGAACAACTACTGAGACCGGAGCAGGTACCGGCTAGAAAACAAGGCCCGACTGCGTATCGCTTTGTCCACAATGTGCATTGTTGTATTGTGCATTAAGTAAACTCATTAATAGCCAACAAAGGAGACGCTGGCCATTACTGTTGTCAAACTTCTGCTGATAATTCAGCGTTAAGGTTAGCTAACGTTAGCCAGCTAAACAATGCTCGGTTCTGCAAATATTATTATAATTAAAGAGCGACTGCAACAAGCTGCTTGGAATTATCCCACACACGTGTGAAAGTGAGTTAATACGTTTTGTCACAAGTGTACAGCACATATTTTACAAACAGCACGACAGGAAAATACAAACGCGTGCAATAACTTACCGTCCGGCATTGAGGGCACTGGTACCCGTAGTCTCCGCCATTTTCATCCCAGTGCATGCAGATGCAAAACCGACAAAAATTATGCCCACATTTCAGTATAACGGGGTCTTTGAAGAAGTCTAAACAAATTGCACACGAGAGCTCTCTCCTGAGGTGGTCTCCAGCTGCAGCGGCGGTAGCCATGTTTACAAGCCAACAGCAGCACAGCACTGCCAGGGCCGGAAGTAAAGGAGGAGGAGGAGGCAGGGAAGCGGCCACATTTGAGGTGCGTCATTTCCGATTTAACCAATCAGCTCTCTCTCTCTCTCTCTCTCTCTCTCTCTCTCTCTCTCTCTCTCTCTCTCTCTCTCTCTCTCTCTCTCTCTCTCTCTCTCTCTCTCTCTCTCTCTCTCTCTTTCTCTCTCTCTCTCTCGAAAATATGCATTATTTAATTGAAATACTTTTTTCTTTTAATACAGTATTTAAAATAAGTCATTTCGTTTTTTGATTTCATAATGAAATTTAAAGACTTAAAATTTCAAAACGCACAAAATTATGCATAATTAGCATAATCACTTGATTGTATCATGAGGCATCTTATGACAACAGGATGATACATAGGCTATAAAAACATGGTTGGTTGGATGTCAATGAAGATAGAAGCAGAGAGCAGCATGTATTTACACATCAGATTTTTGTTAAAATGAAAAATGGTTAAATATGCCAAGAGTATGTTTATGTACTTAAACACTGCATCTATTTCCGGACTAAGTAGCAAAAAGAGATTACATTTTTTTAAAAAATTCTTTTTATCCAGTTTGATTAATTATTGTATTGTATAATTAGCTATTATAGTGACTCAAGATCTGGAATGACATTCATTTATTGTATGTTAATTTATCTCATTAAACACTATTGCAAACGTGTTACAAACAACTTGCAGCGGACCCTTTTCACGTCAGATAAACACGCTTAATGGCGGAAACAGTATAAGTATTTAGTATTCTCACAATCATATGGAAATGATAAGAGCAATAAAAGTGTGTCATTTTTAGATTATTTGAGCCATGCACTGCAAAAAAAAGAGGCTCCTGCCAAATTTAAACTATGTGTAACCATTACCACCGTGTGTGTGATCATTTTTATTATCACAGCTACATGTTCAATTAATTTTATATTATCTCTCGCGAAAATGGGCTTCCATACAAAAGTGAGGGCAACATGAAATTATAGTGATTTTATAGGTCTCAAGTCCAATTCAGTGGTCTCGACTCTTAACTCAATATAAATACTAAGTAAATCAACACAAGTAAGCAACAATGTTTATTCTTAAATACATATACATATAAACCCATAAAAAGACACAAACTGAATATCAAGTTTGATTGTTTGTGCTAAAATTGGCATATACATGGGGATAACTGGTTGTGGAATATACATTACATTGCATAGCTTGGATTGGCATGTGAGGGATGTGACTCAAAAAGTGCATTTGATGTCAGATATGGTGTTATTTCCAAATTCATCAGGGGAAAAAAAAATCGCAGCAGTGTCCTCGCAGACTATTACGTGTACAAACCATCACATCCCCAGCTGATTCACACCTCAGCTAATTTCCGGCTCATGTTCATCACATTATCTATAGCCCTGATAAATATTGGAAATAATTATACAATGAAGACAACACCATAAGACAAATATTCAGGAACACTGATCCCAGCATGTTGTATATCCATAGCAAAGTATGACATAGGTTTAACAACACATGTAAACGAGAAAGTTCACCAGTGATATCAACAAAATAACGAGACAGCAGATAATATCAAATGCCTCAAACGTAATATTTTTCCTTGTGACCTACCGATTTGCAAGCAGTTATTTTGCATCCTTTGTTCAATAACACGACTCAGAACACTGAAATCCCATACAGTACAAGTGACAAATTAAGGTTACAAGAACACATTATGAGAAGAATAGGGGTCAAAACATAGTGTTTGCATGTTCACAGCACCACACTCATTAGCAGTGTAACACAGAAGTGGGAAGTGGCTCTGTAGAGATTTTCTTCTTTCAACAGTAGTAAATTGTGTTACAAGACACGGTCCATTGTCGTAAAAGAAAAAACTCCTGAGATGAGTGTCTCCATTCACACATACCTTAACCAGTGCTATCTAAAAAAAAAAAATAGGGAAACATTACTCCCAAAACATTTTGAATACATATGACAATATCACAGAAATACAAAGTGGAGCACCAGGATGGATAGCAGTAAACATTGTGGTTTCAAAGCAGTGATGAACCGTAAACACATGACCCAGTAAATTACTGAGTTTTCGACAATACAAATAGTGGAAATAACCTAACTCAGCAGCAACAGAAAGGCTCAATACATCTAACATCATATGGTACAAAAGAAGAATAAACAAAGGAGAAAAGCTGGTTAATAAATTGAACTAATTCTTCTGTACTGTGATAAGAGATTTCTGCAGGCTTAGTTCACAAATATGAAACAAGTGGCACCATGCATTTTTGTTTTTCATTGCAAATTTTGTAGTTCAGAACAACTGTCTCCACAAATATTTCAGGACAAAATTGTTGGACTAAAGGCACAGTTCATCCCAGAATTCATAATTTACAGAGCATAGTCTTACATATGTTGTTGCCAAACACATAGGCTATGGGTTCTATGTTTACCTTTTGATCCCCAATACTTTCATACATTTTATTATCACCTGGAAATTGATGAACTGTAGAACAACTTTGAGGACAGTAAGGGAGATTATAGTGTCAATGTTGGACTTTTCCATCACTAACAGAATCGTTGAGATGCTAAACAATTGGAATATGCTGCACGGTGTGTGCAGACATCTGTTGTATCCCTTGCAAGTAAAAACTCTGGTCTTGATACATATTTTGGTAAACACACAGAAGGACCAGAGCTCACAAACACAAACTTTTGTCTGACACAGGGACAGGTCGGTAACATCGGAGTGTTCTTTTTGAGGAGAACTATTCCTTTCAGTATGAACATTGACATCATCTCGTCCCCTTTACCCGAGGTAAACCTGCAGCACTAAATCTCTGACTTGGCCTGCGTGACACCAGCTTTATGAGAAAAAGTGCTCTCAGTGACTGGGACTCTCCAGAAGGGATATAGCGGCTTCAGGGACTTTAACACCCCGAAGCTAGCTCGTAAGTGAGAAATGAAATACCATGCTCCGAGCAGCACCAGTTGGAATGTTAAGTGAAGACACCCTATTGGACGGTACTCTGTGCTGTTTTCTGTTGCAGTGATCAAAGGTTTGTCAAGGATCCAATACGTATAAATCCTCCACTAACAGGCGTACTTACAACCACTCACACACCCAATAACACATATGATCAATCTCCGATTTTTGGTGTTATGAAAGCAATTCATTATCAATTTAAAAAAAAAAAGAAAATCCAAAATTGTATAAAACCCTCACATACTCTTCATCTCTTTGTCCATTTGTGCTTCGCCAGCTCAGACCTCTGAGCTGTTGTGGCAGTCTTGCATCCTTACCACCAACATGGGCTCTGTGCTGACGGACCCTTTCACTACCTCCTTCACCTCCTCCCTCCATCCCTCCTTCCCATCCTTCTGTCTGGATCTCAGCACCAGTACAATGGTGACAATAATGAGGACAGTCAGCAGCAGCCCCACCAGTGCCCCCACCATAGTCACCAGACCCTCTTCGTGCTCCGCTGTGTTCAGCTCACTGGGTTCCAGCCCATCGGTAAACAACTCGTTTGACCCCCTTGTCTGTCTCTTAGTGCGGTCCAAAGCAATGTGCATTATATTGGTACCACGATTGTTGTCTGCTCCGATATCATCAGCAATCTCTGGGACTTCATCGCCAGCCGACCTCCTGGACCGATGACCTTTGCCGCTCGATGGGGTCAAGGCGATATCCTTGATTGTGGAAGCCAAGGCGTGGTACTCCAGGCTGCGCTTTCCAATTCCTCTTTTAGCATTCTCTTTGGAGCGGACTGTGTAAATAGTGTGAATGTACCACTCACGGCCTGCAGCAACCTGCGAACAAATGCACGTCTTAGAATTATGTTCCAATTTACAAGATGAGAAAACGGAATTGATTACAATTACAAAATGACCACATCTTACAAAAATATCGACATCATTTTTTCAGATAGATAGAGCAGTGATGGAGAATTAGACTCATTAGACTTTGGATTTCTGGCAAAAGTGCAATTAACCAGCCTCAAATTGATTTCATGTAATGATGATTCAAAATACAATAACTCTGCACTGCACAACAAAGCCTAATGTCTTAAAATATAGCATTCAAAGCATCACACAAGGTCGAAGCAAAACATAAAGTACTGAACATACACAATTGTGGTAAAGCCTATATTTACCTTAATGTAGCCACCGGTTCATAATAAAAAAATCTGCCACTGGCTATGATGAGCAGTAAGATAATGAATACCTGGAACATGGCTGTAGAGTCCAACCTAAAGCCATCCGACCCGGGCTGTTTGACGAGGGACATGGCAGACGGATCATCCACTGCCAGCGCGGCATTGAAACTGACATCACCAAACACACGCGCCTGAGTTTCTGGCTGAGCCTTGTCCTGTTGAGGTGTGGTAGATTGAGGGAAAGAAGGAAGTAATTAAATCATTTTTAGCTTGAATGAAAAATATTATATTGCTTCTATGTGCATACTGAAATTGCATCGTTAAAACCCTGAATATACTCACAATAATCTTAAATCTATAGAGCAGTGATGGAGAGTCAGCCAGGCAGCCAAATTCAAACTTGGTCGGGTTGTACTTTGGTACATATCCATCAGCACCAGTGCAGAGGAACACCTTCTCTATGCTACAGAAGAAAGAGTCCCCCAGGTTCTGCACAGGGTCCACCATCACACGGCCGTAGATCGTGTCACCTGAAATAAAAGATTAAACTAATCCTAAAGCCTCCACCATGTTGTTATTATGAATTATCAATGGAAGAAATGTACTTATGTATACTTATAAGTATTTTACTGTCAACCATATCCACAGCACATTCAAATGTATTTTATATCTTCAAAGTAAATTCACTCTATTCTTTCCAAGATGTCAATGTTTTCATATTGGTTGTCTTCCAGGATCGATTTGTGAATTAAACGCTTTGAGGCTGAAATAACAGTAAAGAAAATAACTACTTAGAAAAATAAAAAAGCTGATGGAAAGTTCCCTGTGATGGAATAGCTTATTTTTGGCAAGTCAATTCTAATTTTGTGCTGACATGAACTCAACCCAATGTCTGCTTCAAAGGTAAAAAATCAATCTAAAAACTTGGCAAACTTTGCAAAAATTGTGATGTAAAACCAATTCTACCTGTAGACAATGGGATACAAACATCTTATAAGCACAAGTATAGTCTTTATAAATCTCCCTTGAACTGAAAAGTCTTTAGACGTAGTGAGAGGGCACGTACCCTCAGAAAAGGCCACGTCAGTCTCCTGAGCAAAGCCCATGGAGCCATCAGAGAGCCACAAGCTCCTCTTGGACAGCAAGAACATCTGAGTGTTCAGACTGAATTCCACCGCAACCGGGTCACTCACCTAAATGGGACGCATAACAATGCCGCACAACAAAGCAGGGGAAAGAGACAGTGACAGAATGAGTGAAATAAAGAAAATATAATAATAATAACAGTTAAAGAAACATGCCCCTTATTGGAGCTTAAAGTTGAAACACAGGCTGCCTTACTTGCTGGAATCTGATGTCAAGATCGAAGGTGACTGGTTCTCTGGGACTGCAGACAGGTGGAAGAGTGTATTCCATATTCTGGGCTGTTGTGCAGGGAATCAACTTCACTGTGAAGGCCCCAGAGTAGTCTCTCACCTGTACGAGGCAAAAAGGACGGGTACTGTGTCAGTATGTATTTGTCCGCCCAGAGGCTCGAGTGCACAGATGTTTCAATTTCATATCGTCATACTTACAGCAAAGTCAGAGGTGAAGGCCCACTGCTGCACTGGCTGGCTGTAGGTGGGCTCGCTCCTCAGCAAGGTGAGGTTAAAGGTCAGGCCGGGGTGGTCCACACTCATCACCAGGGAGGACATGAAGTTTGCTAGATGATGAAAGTGAGGGAGAAGTTCATGATGCAAGACTAATTTACGCCTTAAACTAATCGCTGAAGCAATGTCTCTTGTATCTTCAGTGAGACTCATGTTGATTAGTAAATGTGGTATGATTGAAATACTCTGTCTCACCATCTTTTTTTATTCTGCGACCTGGATGAGACCCCACGAACAGACCCCTGAAACGAGCTTTGGTGCGGAAGTTCACCACTAAACGTCCCTGTTCATTGATGCGCATGCTTGTTGGATACAGTGAACCTGAAAAAATACCACAAAAACACAGGATTTTAGAAAAAAAAAAGTTTTATGTGGATGATATCTGATGACAAATGCCACGTCCCCACGGTCTCGGGAGCTTACCCTGTAACTCAGCCTTGGGGGGACTGCCGATGCCATCTTTCCAGAGAATGGCCGTGTCATACACGAAAGTGAGGCGCAGCTCCGACTGCAGGTCAAAATGCTGCCAGCCGCCGGTTCCCACCGGAGAGTGAAACACGTAGGACACGTAAAGAGGCACGCGCAAGGTCACATAGGACTGGACCAGATTCAGCACCTGTAAGGATGTTTCAATCAGTATTGAGGGAAGAACAGTGACCGTTTTAGGCTTATAATGTAAATTACATTCAACATGTATCATTGACAAGGCAATTAATGGATTACTGTTTATTTACTTGATATTGTTGAAGTCACAAGCAAGAAAAGTCTGTGTCTGTATGACTAGAAGTGAAGTATACCTTTTTAGATTAACAGGTGATTGTAGGTCGATATATTACAGGCTGAGCAGATGTATAGCACGTGGTTCAAGTCTTTCACTCCTACTCAGAGTTGTCAAAGATGCAGAACAGTCTTTCTGTGTTGTAGACAAGAAACCACTGTGGACAGCAACGTGGGCTTGTGTTGTTCTTTTCCATCTCAATTTTTTTGTTGTGACACAATCATATTTACTTAGATTTTGTAACCTGAAAAAAAATTTTTTCTTCTCAACCACCTTTTCTGGATGATTCCATATAATTTGAAACCCAAGTTAACGTGTATTCTTAGACGTATTTCCACGAGGCCAGCCACTAGATGTCTCTGTTCACCAACATTATACAGTATGTGTGAACTATGTGCCCTCACAAGTTTTACAAAGTCAGAGTTTGTCATAGAAACAGTTTGAAAATGCATCACATTATTATGTTTGTTTAACTTGCAGTCAAAATGTGTCAATTTGTATTGTCATTTACTGCAAATTACTGCATTGAATGCTGGGCTGGAGATTCATTGTTTGGATAAACCTTTTTAGGTTGTTTTTGGTATATTGTAACATCTTACTTCAAAAAAAAAACATTGGACAAAAGCACCACTATATTCTGGTGTGTTATCATTGTAAACAGAGAGTCTGCACCAAAGACCTGAAATGCACTGCACTCACTGCTGAACACTACCAATCCACCACAGCGTCTCTCAGTAGAGAAAGTTGTGCAATTGCTGAATCACTAATCAAATAAAAAATAATGTGACAGCTCGCTGTGAGACAAACTACCTCAATGCTAAGGTTTATGAAACCATTATTTAATTACAACCTCCTAAAAGAAATGTATACTGCAGTGAACAGAATAAAAAGTAGAATTTGTTCAGTCAGTTCCCTTGAAATATCGTGATTTTTACTTTTCTTGAACTTTTCTTTCAATTAATGAGTGTTCTCTCCAGACAAAAATGAAAAATAACTCTGCAATTATGGAGACCAAAAAACAAAGCTGTCATGATAATCCAATAATTAAACATTGATCAAGATTCTTACAGTCAAAATCTGTTTTTGTTTTTTTACAGTCTTTTGAGAGGTAACTGAATTATTTAATAATTATTTCTGTGTGCTTTGATTCTCTCCCCTCGGTAGAGACTGCAAGATTGAGACTACTACTTATTTTTCTCTTTTGGCACTGCTTGAAAAAAAGAACTGAAACATAACCGAAGGGGCAATGTGACAGTGATGTTGTTTAACAAAGTGGACTCGAGGTCTTGGAAGATGGCAGGCATCATGTGTAACTAAGTGTGCAAGCGGTTCTTGCTGTGATCAGGGATAAATAAACTAATTTCTTATTTCTTCTTCACCTCCTCCTTACACACACACACACACACACAATCACACACTCACACACACACAAAAAAGCCACACATACTCAGCACTCTGATCAGCAACAAGAAGCTCACAGATCAAAGGCCGGAGGAACACTAAAGAGCAGCAGGACATGAGCGAGGGAGCAAGCGTCTGTCTCCTAATCCACAATAACAACAATAACCCACGACAATACTGCAGATCTATACAGTATCCAACAGCAAACAGAATTACAATGATGCAACAACAGCAAACGCTGCGAGAATTTTGTAAGCATCTATCTTATTGATAGCCGGCACATAATGCCAAAATAGCGGACTTCTCTGGTGAGTTCATCTGTCATGCCACTTCCCTTTCATCCTTCCACAGATTTCCTGTAAATCTAAGCTTTAAATATTTAGTGTTGATACAGCAGCAGTGGTGAGCATTAGCGGAATGACAGATGGCGGATTGGCAATACTTTGTTTGTGTGTGTATGTTTCTTTGGGCTTTTTGCACGTTGGGGCACAGAGCCGGCAAACACACACACGTTCAGTGAATGAGACGTAAAATGCAGGCAAATAGGCGTCTGTGTGACCCTCTCATTCAGATGGCTGTAAATAGACTGAACATACAGACAAACAAACACAGGTGGACACACACACAAAAGGCTAACAGTCAAACAGATGTACATACAAACCGTCGATTGGAATTTATAAGTTGGAGACGAACATACACAGAAATACACACACACGCACACACACACACACACACACACACACACACACACACACACACACCTGTCCGTCAGTCCCTATGGTGCCTCCACACTCTGTGAGCAGCTCAGACATGTGATAGTAGCTGGAGAACTCCCAAAGACAGGCTTCAAGGTTGAGGTTCCTGTAGAAGCGCAGGGTGCTGTTCCCACGCAGAGAGTCGCTAAACCGATAGGGTGTTGTGTCTCCCATGCTTTCAGAGCTTCGCGTCAAGGCGGTGATGAAGCCGTGACCTGTGGTAACCTCATTGTAGTCAAGCAAGTTGGAGCAGCGATGGTTTCCGACCCGGGTCCCGTCCGGACTTAGAGTCAGTTCAAAGTTCATGAGAGGGCGAGTGGAGATAACCGGAAGCATGCCTGCAAGGCGAAAGGAGACAATGTGATCCTAACTGTGCCCAACTACTGGGAGGAATTTATGATTTAAAGAACTTAGGCGAAAGAAATAGTTGAATGAAAAGCGATGAAAAGAAAAGCAGGGGAGCACTGGCAAAAAAAATGTAGAAGGAAACCTGGAGGAGACGAGGCAGAAGGAAACTGATTAAAAATCAAGGAGGAAATGTTAAGTAGCGGGTGTGCTGGAGGGGTTGTACAGGGGGGGTTTGATACAACCCGGCAAGATCTACATTCTGGCTGTCACGCTACTGAGGATCCACGGACGTGAATATTACACACACTACATTACTCTTCACTTCATCTGTGGTACAAGTCCTGCCTCCAGCTCCTACCTACCATCTATATGAGGCATGGTGACAGTCACTTTGATGAGGTTAGGGTGTTTCGGGTCCTCTGCTCCAGTGTAGCGTAGCTTAGCGGAGAAAGGCTCGGCGCCAACGGTCCCCATCTTACGGGGTTGACACATACCTTAATATGACAGAGGAACAGAGACGAAAGAGTTTCAACACAAGGACCAACTGCAACACTTTCGAAGGAAAGAAGACAAACATACAAAAACGTATGAGGATCTTATAAAATATAACTACAACAGTAGTTATACATAAATGCAACAATGATAATGATCCTATGGAAATGTATTTCATTCTCTAACATCCACAGCATACCTTTTCTTTGTAAACGTTAAGTACATTTCGCTCATAGTACATTGTTAATTATGCAGCTGCACTGTGCAGTTCATTCAAAAGCTCTATTACTAAGCATTCATGGTCCTTAGAGAATAAAGCCCTTTTAGTTCTCATTGCAACATTTGGCTAAATCCCTGTTCAATTCTTTCTCCAGAAAACTGGCAACATTAGACATAGAGACGGCTGCTCCTTGTTCTGTCCTCACCTTCCTCCTGGCTGATAGTGATGATGGGGCTACTGAGCTCTAAACCCTCATCCCCGTTAGAATTAACGGCTCTAGCAGCACACTGGACCCTGGAGCCTGCCTGGAAGTAGACTGAGTCCAATGTGATCATCTTGGAGGACGTAAAGAAGGTGTCGAAGTCCACCTCCCTCATGGGACTGGTGACGCCATCAGGGCCAGCCGGGGCGCTGATGAGCCAGCGGTAGTGGGTCAAGGTGTTGTTGATGTGCTCGCTGACACAGATGGAGCCCGTCTTGTCATAGTCCGGGTATTTAGTGTTGCAAGCCTGGAGGATGGATAAGGAATGGAGTGAGAGTGGGCGGGTGGGCAGGGACAGCAAAGAGATGGGAAAGATACACCAGGTGCCAAAGGACAAAAGGAGGAAGAGGTGCAGAATACAAACGAGTATGTAACGGTTGCCAAGGAAATCCAGATGTTTCAGTGTGCTATGTTTTCATATTCAAGAAAGATTTAAAAAAAATTGAGATATGGGACAAAAGGCTAAGCGTTTAAGTAATTTTTTTCTGTAAACCTGTTGACATTGTGCCTCCTGATGCAGCACTCAACATTTGAGTTTTGACAAGACTGTTTCATTTTGTGTCCCTGAGCAGTCACCTGAGAAGCAAATGACTTAACACATCACAAAAATCCATTGAAGTGTCTCACTGAGCCTATATTCAAGAGTGGAAGTGACTCCCCGGTGTCTGAAAGCCTACTAAACTGTGTAATGTGACTTTTAAGAATGGAAAGGCCAAGTCCGGAAGGGCAGCCTGACTTTGGCTGTGGAAAAGTCTGGGTCCCGAGGGATCACTCGGGGCCTTCCAGTCCACTGATTAGCTCCTGCGACCTCCTTCCAGAAAAAGCCTACAACCCGTCTTGAACTGTAGTCTGTCAAGTTACAGTTTCCCGGGCGCTGCTAAAGTGTGTACTGAGGAATACAAAAACAAGCTATCACCAAAGCTATTGTGTGTCGGAGTGTAGTTTCAGTTTGACTTACAGTGACACAGATGACGGAGTAGCCGGCTGGCGGATGGAGGTTCTCTGGAGTCTTGGCGACATCGTCGTAATAGAGCAGCGACACCACTTGAGGCAGAGAGGGGAAGGTGACGTCTGCCATGCTGTTGGCCTCCTCGATGTAAACTATCATTTTAGTTACCTGTTCCAGAAAAGAGAGATATAAGACCAATAGCAACTACAGACACAGTGTGGTTTGTGTTATTATGAATCAAAATGATTAAAGTCATCACAGAGCTGGATGTATTTACGATCTCACAATCGCGACTCTTGGCTTCTCTTTCTACTCTTCTTTCACACATTTCTCTTGCAGGTAATCTATTATTTATTGTGAAATGTTTTTATCCCTCTTTTGGCTGAAACTACAATAAAGTTGTCTGGGCAAGAACACCCTTGAAAAAGAGATCCCTGGTCTCAGTGGGACTGACCTGGAGGAATATCGGTCAAATCGAAATAAATAAAGCGGTAAATAATAGAATAAATTCATCTCTTTTCTTTGTAACTGGCGGTTTGGATTTTGTGTTCTTTGTTGTGTTATGTTTCGCAAGGACACATCCTAACCTGAGTTTCAGCCACCATGTTTTCATCAGGCTTCAGGTGGAGAGTGAAGGCTTCCCTCATCTCCCGGACGCCATCAAATAGCACCTCCACCTCCACCACGTGTTCCTTATCCCCCTCTTTGAACTCAATGTCTGGCCACACACAAACACAAACACGGAGCCCGTGAAAAGCCGTTTCAAACCCATCATCATTAGAACAAGTGTGTTGGCAACCTGAGTAATTGTTGTTATGCATTGGTGATATGTATTTTCTCTTTTTTGAGTTAAATTTCCCAGAAAAAAATAAGATCCATGTTTTAGTACTTTATTGGAATATCACATTACTAAACTATTTTTTTGCATAGTGTAAAAAGTGGTCCACCTTCTGGCAAAGTATGTAATAGAGCTTTGCATTAGAAATGTGCTGCTCTGAAAAAATTGTGTAAATTGAGAAACTCAACGCTGTGTGATTCAAAACTGCTCGGGAAATTCTTACTGTGGGTAGGTGGGTATAATTTCAATAGACTGAATGTATGCATATAAATATTTTAAGCCTTGATGAAGCCAAGAAAGGTTCATTGCACTTAAAGCTGAGCGGATAGAGAGGGACTTCACCCTGCTGACAAGGCATGAAGTATACTGAAATTCAATTAAAACTTACATGACCCTTCACTGGACCATCGCAGAAATTACCTTTTTCCACTTGGGATGAAAATAGAAAATCAATGATCCTCGCCCAAATAAATCCCTATACCCACTTTTATTAATTGAACACTCCTATAGAAAGCCTTGTTAAAAACTTCTCATACATATCTGCAGGTCAGTATGAACAAAGTTAATGAATCATGCAAACTTTTTGATCACTAGTGGTGCTGTAAAGGTTGTTTTAGGTCATGCATTTAATGCGTTTAGGGAGAAAAACTGTGTTCCATCTTATTTCTT
This sequence comes from Clinocottus analis, assembly GCF_023055335.1. NCBI lineage: Eukaryota > Metazoa > Chordata > Actinopteri > Perciformes > Cottidae > Clinocottus > Clinocottus analis. The sequence continues at coordinate 11,463,276 of NW_027176207.1, read as the reverse complement.
TTCGTAACCATGATGTTTCAGACTTTGGGATGCATCCACTGGTTTCCACTATCTCTTTCTTTCCCTTGTGAACATTAAGTGTGTGTCTTTTTTTTGTCAAGGTCACATTACCTCTGGATGGTAATTATTTTTAATTGCAGCCTGATTGCAGTCTGCACTGCATTACATCCTTTTTTTAAACAAAGAAATACCACAAAGTAGCTTTAACTCCGCGAGACAGAAGATGATGTGTGTGAGGTTTACCTTGAGACACGGGGAAGTAGTCCTCTCCTGAGATTGCTGACCCATCTTTGGTGTGAACACGGACCACGGACACTTTCGACGTGTCACCCACTCGTACCACAGGGATCCTCACAGTTGCTGCGGCGCCGGCTTCCTTTGGTTCACTAACACTGAACTTGGTTTCCAAAAAACGAATGATGGGTTCTGAGGTGCACATAAAGGGAGAACATTATCATGCAGTTAAAAAACATTGTTGGATCACGGACGGACATAAACCTTTTATCATCAACCCCTTTATTATTACTGCTGATGACAATTATGATTTAAACCATATGTGTTCAAAGCAGATTTTACCATTTGTTTCATGTCAGCCTAAACTACTCAAGTATTCAGATAAATAGAAGACTGAATTTCCTTTCTTTTTTTTTACACTTACTGTCAGCTGTGTCCATGATTTTCACCAGGGTCTCATTCAGAGCTCCTACCGCTGCTCCAAACTGGGAGCTGCTCTTCGGCTTTCCTAAGACCAATCGCAGCTCTTCTCCTTCCTCGTACAGCGTGTCATCAACCAGAGAGAGAATACATGGCTTCTCCGTCTCGCCTGGAGCGTACAGCAAGAAGGTGATGATGGGAAATGTAAAAAAAAATATGAGATGGAGGAAAAAGTAGAATAAGTTCTGCAATAATTCTTCTTTTGCTTTTCTTTTTACAGCATGTAGAATATTATTTATACAACTTAAACCCACAAGAAAAGAGGTTAGAAAACTCGTACTGTGTAAAATGAATACTGAAAAAGTGCAGTAGGTAATGTGGGAACATAGTTAAACTTTGAATTACTTGCAAAATCTGCAAAGCACGGCAAAAAAAGAAAAGTGTGATTTTTTTGGTTCTCGCTGTTTATTTTAATTACAAGGGTGTCAAATTTCACAACAAATGATTAATTAAAACTATTGAGAAAAAACATGTGTGATATACTTTTGTGAATAATTAAATACCTGGTGAGAAAGTGATGACAGATGTTTCTGTGTTGGGTCGCTCATCGAAGTCAGAGACGACCTGAGCAGAACTCTGACGGGTGTAACAGCGGACAGTGGACGCGTGTCTGATGTCCCCGCTGCGGTACAACGTTGCTGTGATCTGCCCGTCACTCTCCTCGCCGGTGTACACCGGCTCGCGGAACTGTACCTTTGGTACTAAGTGAAATAATAATAACACATCAAAGTTCAATCAACACATATGAAAAATAAATAATAGATTTTATGCTGTCTGGGCTGAATTTAACTGACTGGGACTGATTAAAAAAACTAATCAAATAACACAGCTGCCACAACAAGCTTTTTTTTTGTAAAACTATGAATACAAAGTAAAACAAAAAGGCTATAATTGTATGCCAAGCAATGTTTAGGAAAGCAGCTACATTTAAGTGAAAAAAGTTGTCATGGAAAAAAACATGTCCCTCAGAAATTAATAGTCTATTTCGTAAGGCTTTCATGGGTTTCAATGCTTTCAATGTTCGAGCTAAATGCATTTCGTAGAATTTGTCCTTTGAGGCCCATAAATGTCTGAACAAACCATCAGACTGACACGTCCACTCCTAGTCTTTTACCACCAGCATAGAAATAGTAATAAAGGTAATAATAATAATAATAATGCTAATAATACATTTAATTTGTAAAGTGCTCTAAAATGTACCAAGTAAATACTGAAGGTGAGACACAATCAATGATTCAAGTCACTCACAGTCAGACACGGAGTCATTGATGAACACTGTAGCCTTCCCTGGTTCTCCCAGGATTCCCTTCACTGGCATACGGAGAACAAGCTCAAAGCGTTCTGTCCCCTCCAGCTCTGGTTGTCCCAGGTCATCCAGGATAGTGACCCTGAACGTCTGCATGCTGACGCCCGGGGCAAAGTCCAGGTTACGACTGATGCCCACGTAGTCGATGCCGGCTAGAGGACGGACAGAGAGCGGGATGGAAGGTCAGAAGAAATTACAATAAGAAAGTGAGAAGATGAATAGAATGCAGTCAGATGATCTTATTTGTTAATTGAATCATTTCCAATAAGTCACAAGCAAAGACTCTCCAGCTGGGAGCGTACCTTCTGCAGAGACCGGCTCCGCCTTGCGGGAGCGGATGGTGACGGTGCCGGTCTTTGACAGATCGGTCCCTGTCCGCCACACTTTAACCTCCACGTATCCATCACTTTCATCCACATGATACATTTCTTCTCCAAAGTAAAACACTGGAGCTGAAGAGCAAACAAAGTAAAAGAGAAATAGTTAAAATAGCAGTCTTGGTTTATTTCTTTATTATCTTGTTTATTCTATAATGAATTTCCAGAGTGAGCTTCAAGTGTTCAGTGCACATTTGGTTCGGGTCAGGTGGTTTGACTTTTTTAGCGCTTTGTTAGTTGTCTCATGTTGCTTTGAAACTTAACTCATACTTATGTCAAACTATTGATTGACACTTTTGTACTAAACTAATTATGTTTAATGGCCTTCAACCTCATATGACCCACCTTTGTAGCAGGCTCCATCCGCTTTTTCTTTTTTTTCGTCATGGTTTAGTGTTTAGTGTAAATTGTCTCCTCTACTTATGCATACACCTGTGGTTACTGTCAGCAACCATCCGCAGTCTGACATGATTCATTTGTAAAGCCAGCCGCTGGACAAAGAGGTCAAACAGCGACAGCCCATTAATCTGAAGTTAAACTGCCGGGAAGCATGAGCTTTCAACCTTTCCTGGCCTCTCATCCCACCTTATTGTTACCAACATTCTGACAGAAACCACTGAGTACTTTTAACAAAAGAAAAGATGCAGTTAGCACTGAAAAACAAGGCTTCTTTAAGTGTGTGTGTGTGTGTGTGTGTTTTGTCTCTTTCCCTGAATTTGGTATAGTAAGGTGGTGAGACAGAGAGAAAGCAGCCCCCTAGACTGCTCAAAGGCTTGTTTGAACTGGCATTGTTTCCTGAGGCAGCAAAGTGGAGGCAGTCCAATGTGTATTTGACAGCTTCATCTCTCACAAACCCCCCGTCAAGTCCCAAAAAAAATGACAGAATGAAAGTTCTTCCTTCTCCGTTTTAAGCTTCCACTCCCTTCTTATATTCTGCCATATAATCCAAAAATAGCACACGTATTCTCATTTGTTTTGTGTCATGATCAAATATACTTCAACAGTCCAGAGATTGTCTTTCTTCCTGAATATTACTTTGCTGATATATGCACTTTCATATTATATTTATATACTTTAACTGGGCCAGATAACAAAAGAAAAGCCTAGTGTACTTAACTAAGGGAATGAGAAAATTTAATGCAGTTATGTTTTGACTCTTAATTATACACAATAAGTGACAGCCCAGGGCAAGAATACTCAGGGAGTATCACCACATCAAGTGCAGCCTGCGTCCTCTCACTACATTTAAAACCTTGATTTCCTCAATGCATCCATCTGTTTCTCTTTCCTTTTCCTCCTACATACTTGGTTTCACCAAACAGATGTAGAGCTGTTTTTTTTTTTTATTGCAAATTGAATTGGTGTATTTCCACAATAGCTCAAAAAATATGGATAAGAACATCTAAGGAAATACTTTGGTAAATAGTGCAGGGGCTGGTAAGTGAGTCTATTAGGTAATCATTGTTGTGTAAATACATTCTTCAACAATAGTTGCGGAAGCGTGTAGCATACTGTAAACACTATGTCAGTAATCTGGCACACATTCCTTTCATGCCCGGAAAGGAAACCTCAGCACCAGTGCTAAAATACATGTCTGCATTCACACACGTCTTGACTGCTGCTGGCAACGACCAATCCTTGACACCACAAGAGGGAGTGAGTGACGACTGATGAGTGAGAACTGCATCCTCGCTCCCCTCGGTGGCCACGCCTGTGGTATAGCACTCTGAAGAGTGTGTGAGGGCTGGGGAAGGTGTCAAGCCAAATTGTCATAATTACTATGTGTGGATGTCTTTAGTCATTTGTGTTTAACTGCACCTTTAAATACAGTTTCCAGAGAATTCTCAGCTGTCTTCGGAAGGAGGACCCCTGTTTTTGGAAGTAGGTGACGAATAAGCCCTTACAACATTGTCTGTAAATATTAACATGGAACATAGGATACTTTAAACTACCTAATCTAAACTACTATTGGTACTTGCGATTCAAATGCACACATAATAATTTACACGCTTGCACACTTACTGGTTCCTCGGAGAGAGAACTCAGCCTGTTATTGCTGATGATGCTCAATCAAGCCAGCTTACTATTAGAAATGGGTTGCTGCCGTGATCTATCTTTGGTCCACTGCTGTATACATTACACATAAACAACATCATTCTTCCTAATCATACAATTCTACATGCTGCCCTTCCATCACAGTCCTTGACTTAAGTCTGCCTGTGACGCTTCCCACTCATCACGACTTAATCACACTCTAGTTGAAAATGCAGAGGACAAGTACATGGTATTCTCCAACTTCACCAGTAGCATTGACTTTTAAGACTCGAAATGGCACTCACATTACTTTTGCTTAGTCATACTAGAAATTTGGCTTGACAAGCAGACCGCAAGATGCAGCTGTTATGCTGTGCATCAGCTTTTCACAGCATATTTCTGACTCATTATTGTTCTCCGTATTGCACAGTTGGATCGACCGCCTTACAGTCAAGAAGAAATAACAATCTCATGCTGTTCTTCTACACGGTTCTATTGTTTAAAGCTTCAAAACTACCTCATCTCTTCTGCCATTTGAATCTTGTAACTACATGATCCAGATACTTGACCTTCAATATCCGTCTCGCACTAATGTTGGCAGAAGTGATTTCAGGTACTATATATACCTTTTAAATGGAGTGAGCAGCAAACTGTCCTCAAACTAAAGTCTTACATTCTCCTTGATTTTTAAGCTTCATGATATGTGTGATTGAAAGTGCTTTTAATTGTTCCGACAGTTTTGCTGATTGTGCTCTTGTGGATGTTTCTTGTTCACAAGATTAAATACATTTTTCAAATAAGTTTCTTCTTACACTTGTTTTTTGTTTGACATTTTCTTTCCCTTCTTAAATTACATTTAACAAAAAGCAAAATTAAGGAAGAACAATGACTCTCTTACTGCTCGCTGCTTGTATGCTCATTGAAGATATGTGGTGGAAGATGTATAATTAGCAGAATTAAAACAGATAGATTCACATAAAATAGTTCCTGTTAGAAGGAAATTCATGACTGTGCACAAAACTCTTCCTACAAGTACAAAGAGTTGCTATCGTAAATACCCAAAATGCATATACAAGCACACTTGTTGTGCTTAAAACATTACACAGCAATACAAATGCTTTTAACAGAATAGTTACCAATCCGGTCTTTTGTATTGTTATGTATGTATAATTTAAACATTTATAAATAAAATAAACACACACACACACACACACTTCTCATCATCAACAAGGGCATAATGTACAAACGAGCTATGCTGTTCAGTTCTAATACTTTGTGACTGTGGCCAACATTAAGGCAAGTGTAATATTGAAATGAAGGGCTGGGTTTCCAAGAAATACTCAGAGTTAATCTACAATTCTAAAAACTCAGCTGTGGCCATATGCACTCAACTGAGAAAGTCTGAGTGTCCTCTCTCCTTGGGAGGGCACAAGCAGATGACAACACTCACTTTGAGTCAGAGTGTGCAGCCATGTGGAGCAAGCAACACTCAGGGAGACAGGTACTGTACAGTTTAATCTGATAAAGCACTAAATCTAGCAGACACCCATGGGTCTTTTTTTCCAGCAAAAGCTAGAGAAGAGAGAGAGAGAGAGAGAGAGAGAGAGAGAGAGAGAGAGAGAGAGAGAGAGAGAGAGAGAGAGAGAGACTGTAGTGGTAGTGGAGGAATAGATGGAAGGAGAGCGGTGGACTGAACTTGACTTTGACCTGGGGGAAGGAAAAAAGGGGCCACAGAGAGCACTAGCAGTCACACTTGGAGTTTTACAAGTGCTTTTCTCGCCACTTGCCTTTGATGCAGAATTTGAGGTCTAACATTAACTTGGTGTATCCGCAGATACACACACATATACACACACACACCATCGCACATGCAGATTAGGCGCAGGCAGCCACGTACACAATTAAACACAGAGAGTTGTCACTCTTTTTCTTTTTTTTGTGGCGAGTTGAGCTGTATTAAAGTGAAGGGAGGTGCAGTTTGAATGCCTGGGTACAGGTATTAGAGCGCTGTCAGACGGTGTATTATCCTCTGGGAGGCTAAAAATGACACATCATTTCTCACTGGAGTTGGGCTTTCACAAACACATTTTCCATTCCTTTGAACTCAGCACGACGACTGAAGTCTTCTGACAATAAACTAACAATAAGACAATGTGTCATGTTTCTTGTTAACTAGCCCCAAGATGCCTCCATGCACACACACACATTCAATTTGGCACAATTGTATCCCTAAATGAGTTATCAGTTGTAAGTCATCATTGTTTTATCCATCTCAGTCTGCCAATGGTATGACAGTATTATTTCTGATACAAACAATTTGTGACTATGTAAAAGAAAGACAGAGGAAAAATAGTGAAAGTCTTAATTATTTTTTTTTGAAGATTTAAAGCAACATATTCACTGAATAGAATGGTATAATTAATGTGACATAAGATGGGAAATAAAACCCATTAAAATCCATTCCAGTACATTTTTCATTCTATAAAACTGCATAATAACGTAATTTCTCATAATATAGAGAAGGGTTTTATCATTTATGTGGCGCTCTCCAGGTGCTGTGTGGCTCACTGGAGAGCTCACTGGATTGCTCTCCCGTGGTGCACCGTCCTGGCGAACACACACCCAGCGCCGGGAAGAATATTCATAGCCTCATACAGTCTAAATAACAACAGCATAAGGCGACTGCTTCAAGAATACATTTATTAAAGCACTCATAAAAAGCATAAAAAATCAGTGAGGAGGTGCGCTGAAACAGCTGTTCGCGACTTACAGTTCTCAAGGGACATATCCTCAATAATAGTAAGCACTAATAGTAAGCACAGCTGTAGCCTGAATTTGTTCATCATAGACTAAATATGTTTTTAATACGCCTTTAATGGAAGTAAAAATATTCCTGGCAGCTTGGTAAATGCAATGCAGGCTGCTTACCAACACAGCCATCAGTGGCATGTCTGTGCAGCACTGTATGTAATGTTGCTGCAGGTAAATGCATAGTAGTTGTAACAAACGTACAACTGGTTAAAACTGCAGTTCTACATGTTGTGCAAGGCTACATGCAGGCACCTGTTTTTCTCTTTTTGCCACTGTTCTTTTGGCCTTGTGTTTTACAAAATAACTTTATCAAAGGTTCTAAATGACATATTAAGAGTATTAATATAGCAGCAAACAAGTATTTGCAATATAAATATACAGTGGAGTAATGGCCAGAGGAGAGAATTAAGTAACAATCCCTCTTTGTGTGTGGTAACCAGAGTTTATCTGTGCACTATTCGGACGATTAGCACTGTTAGCTTGAGAGCCGTGTGGAGGAAATCATATATATTTTCTTTGAATTTGTAGTTTACAGGTTTTACAATTGATATAACCTGGCATGACATAGGATCGGCCTCACAATAAAAAACTACTTAGTGAACATCAAAATCTTACTTACTCGTCGTCTTAATATACATCTCAAAATATTTAAAATGAAAGCCTTGTGACGCGTTCACTTCTAGCTCAGTCTAATCAGCACTGTACAGCGCTGTCCAGGTTAATGAAAGAAGTGATAACAATGTGAGAGGTGAAGCTGCATCCTCTCAGTAGTTGAAGTCCCTTGAAGTTATTTTAAACGGCAGCTAAATGTAGACAATAATTTCCCACTACAGAATCTGAAAATCAATAAGTATAATTTCTACTGAACAAGTAAAAAGAACTGAACGAGGAAAAAGGAAAAAAAAAGAGTATTTAAATAAGGATATTTTTTATATTTTGCATCTTTCTATTTTGATGCCAGACTGTAAGGACAGGAAAGACATCCTTGAAACTATCTATTAGCCTTGATCATGTAAAATCAAATACTTTTTTTTAGATTGCGGGGATTTGACCTAAATTTACAACACCTGCACTCTCTCATCTAGAGAAAAAGGAGTATAACTTTTACTGTTTCAATCTATAGCGTGGCATCGAACAAAAAAAATGTAAGCAGAGTGATTAAATCTTTTTGTCTATAAAGTAAATCAATGCACTATAGTGAGATGGTCCCGAGAACGCCTGTCGATTAGAATAAAAATAACCCTCTCCAGATAAATCCACTATGCATTTCTCTGCCTGTCAGAAAATGTAATGACCATACAATGTTGTAACAGGATGAAATCAGACCATTGAAATGTCTTCATAATGTAGTCCCACTGGACTCCTGTGTCTCAATTTTAATTAACACTTGTCAATGCCAGGGTGTTTCCAACATGCCTCAACAGCCAGTAAGTCTGTAAACAAGCTTAATTGAGTGAACCTCTGTGGCATCAGCTCTCTGATGACAACTCACCAGAACGTCTAGGACCATAGATATCAAAACACTGTGATCACATGCGACTGTATGTGTCAAATTAATGCCCATCTATATGTAGAAATGTAGATATGCACAACAAGCAGAAAAACATTTCATCTGCCTTCCACACCTTTTTCAAAGTTCATCACAACCTTTCATCCATGTGATTTGGGTCACAATCAAAGGGAAAAGTGTTTAGCCAGAGATATTTCTTAATATTAAGTAATTATTACTTGCACAGAAAGATTCCTGGAAATCGAAACATGGGATAGAGTTCCAGCACGTCTTACCGTCCTCCACGTCCTCCAGGATATTGACTTTGGTGGTGGGGTAGTGCATTCCCAGACGGCCCCCGACAGGCAGCGACAGAGTGACATTGAAGCTCTCTTCTCCCTCGTACAAAGAGTCGTCGATAATCACAACACGACAGTGCTTCTCCCGCTCACCCTTGTCGAAGCGGAGGACGTTGACATGCTCCTCTGACCGGGAGATGTAGTCCGAGTATGACAGAACGGTATTGGGAATTGTCCCTGAGGCAGAACCTTCAGATAGACCAGCAGAAGGAGAGAAGGGAAGAAATTGAAAGACACACATTTAAAAGATATTTAAAAGATACACATTTAAAAAAAACAGAGTTTTTGTAAAAGGCATCAGACAACTTGAGCCTGTGGTACATATAGCAGTTTTTCAGACAGTATTTCTTAACCTAGGAATACTGAGTGCTTAGCTTCAGGTATATTATTTTCCCATGATTGATCCACTGCATTTTAACTAGTTATTAGCATATACAAAGTCATATTTCACTGAATTTTATGTGTAAAATAGTGTAATGAAGTTTTTGAAATTTAGAGGGATTAACAAACAACCATGAATAATGTAATAAGATAGATTTTCCTTTTTAGTTTTATAACATTCATCCTGGAGTCATTACAGTTTATGGAAATATGACCTTTAGTTGCAGAAAGAATGTCAGTCAGTGTATTTGCTTTAACGTCAGAATACAATGGGAACAGACGGCCCAGGATCTCTCAAAATGAAACCTGTTGTGTAGCATTTTGACAGCAGTGCCTCTATTAGACAAATTAGTGTATGCATTACCCTTCATGTCTCTAAATGTATTTCATGGGATTTAACTGCACATATGCACAGAGGACATACAGACTAAAATAGGTACATTTGCACAAACTGTCAGATCTCATTAGTTTAGTAGTCAAGTTTTCGCAAAGAGAACGGTCGTGTTTTCTAGGTTGTACAGAAGCCTGTTATTAGTTTATATTAACAAATGTAAAACTTGGAAAAGCCCTAGATAACAGCTCATTTGTATACAGTGCTGATGCGCTGAGGCTGCAACTTTTTATTTGTGAGCGTGAGAGTGCAAATGCAGGATAAACTCTTCCAGTGTGTTTACAACACATTTCATTGGAACTGTTGAATGCGTAAATGAGCCACGTGTGCACCGACGTACTCCACCAAACAAAAAAAACCATAATCATCACAATAACATAAAACGGAGGCAACATTTAAAGGCACAATTCTGATGCAAATGGGAACAAGATTGTAACTAATATCATTCTGAAATGTACTGCCATGTTTTGTTTCACTGTGAGCTGTATACTTAAACAGAAATTAAATTTCCAATATAACAGTTGTCTGGTGCGGTTATGACTATTATGATTATGTAACGTGTTAGATGAGGGTAAAAGGGTTAGATGAGGGTAAACGTGTTAGATGAGGGTGAAAGGGTTAGATGAGGGTAAAAGAGTCAGATGAGGGTAAACGTGTTGGATGAGGGTAAAAGTGTTAGATGAGGGTAAAAGTGTTAGATGAGGGTAAAAGGGTTAGATGAGGGTAAAAGAGTCAGATGAGGGTAAACGTGTTGGATGAGGGTAAAAGTGTTAGATGAGGGTAAAAGTGTTAGATGAGGGTAAAAGGGTTAGATGAGGGTAAAAGGGTTAGATGAGGGTAAACGTGTTAGATGAGGGTAAACGTATTAGATGAGGGTAAAAGTGTCAGATGAGGGTAAACGGGTTAGATGAGGGTAAAATGGTTAGATGAGGGTAAAAGGGTTAGATGAGGGTAAAATGGTTAGATGAGGGTAAACGTGTTGGATGAGGGTAAAAGTGTCAGATGAGGGTAAAAGTGTTAGATGAGGGTAAAAGGGTTAGATGAGGGTAAAAGGGTTAGATGAGGGTAAAAGTATCAGATGAGGGTAAAAGTGTTAGATGAGGGTAAACGTGTTAGATGAGGGTAAACGTATTAGATGAGGGTAAAATGGTTAGATGAGGGTAAAATGGTTAGATGAGGGTAAACGTGTTAGATGAGGGTAAAAGGGTTAGATGAGGGTAAAAGGGTTAGATGAGGGTAAAAGTATCAGATGAGGGTAAAAGTGTTAGATGAGGGTAAACGTGTTAGATGAGGGTAAACGTATTAGATGAGGGTAAAATGGTTAGATGAGGGTAAAATGGTTAGATGAGGGTAAACGTGTTAGATGAGGGTAAACGTGTTAGACGAGGGTAAAAGGGTTAGATGAGGACAAACAGGATGGATGAGGATAAACGTGTTAGATGAGGTGAAAAAAGGCAGGTCTATACCCTGCTGCGTGTAGCAGACCACCATGAGCTCCTGGCTGATGTCTCCACTACGGTGCACCGGAATGAAAAGCTCGCCAACGTCTTCCTCCACGGTGTGCAACTGTTCAGGTAAGAACACAGTCGACTCTGGAGGAAAAAAAGAGAACGAGGGAGTCAGAGGGAAAAGAAGGGCAATGATATGTATTACAATCTACCAAAATCCACAGTACTTTAGGCCATCAAGGACTGATGCAGGCTTTTGTTCTGGCTCTGCATTAGTGAGCTGCAGCTGACAATTTATTCAGATCTATTGAAGTGGTAGTCCTGCAGTGTGCTTATTCATATTCAAAAATAACTCTCCATCACAGTTTTCGGTTTGATGCAACCAGAGGTACTCTTCAAAGAGACCCCTCTGGAAGTGTTTCTTACTGCCTGGTATGTCACAGACCATTACACATGCAAGCCGCTCAGTTCATCACCACAGAGGGGAATCAGCTGCGAGTTTTGAACTGCTCTATACAAAGAGGGGTCAGCATCTGTTTTATTCTTTTTCTCTTGTTTTCCACTTCCCTCTCCATCTCTGAGAGACGTTTCTGATTGGGAGAGAGACTTAGAACCAGTAAAAGCATCATCTATCTAAGCAAATAACTTACTGGCGTTCTACAAACAATAAATGATGGATCTTTTTTCCACAGACGCACAGGGACCAATACAAAAATGAGCAGAGTGAACTGAGCTTAAACTCGTCCCAGATCTTGTTGTGACTCCCCCTTTCTCTGAGTGTTTGAATGGATGAGTAAATGAATGAATGACGGCAGTTTCAAGACATGTTGCTGGTTTGCTTGTATGACACAAACTTCCACTAAAATAGCCAGGGCTGGAGTGTGAGAAATTAGCATCAACACCAGCGTAAAAGGAGATCAACCCCTGAGAAGACTCTTTAGGATGAAGTCATCAACGTAAGGTAATCTTAAGCACCACGGGAAGCTAAAAACCGTCTCTTCTCTTACAGTAATGCTCCCTAAATCGTTCTCTCTCCTCTCAATCTTCTCCCTTCGCCTCCATTTCTACTTTCTATCGCTGCCCACAATCTGTCACTCCCCAGGGGGTCGAGGACGCATAGCAGGGGATTAGGGTCCACTGTTTACCTATCACACACACACACACACACACACACACACACACACACACACACACACACGCACACGCACACACACACATCACCACTTTACCCTGATTTTCTCTTTTCTCTCACCACACTGTACACCTCCCCTCCTCATAGTTCATCTCGTGCCTCTAAAGCCATCAAAGTCTGAGAAACGGAACATTTTAGCCAAGTGGGTCAAGTTCACCTCCTGTTGGAAAACGAACATTCATTCTGAAACATTCATGCGGTGAAAAAATAGAGCACACTTTTGCAGAGCATGTTAAAATAGTAAACATTTGCACCTAATCTTGCTATTGTCTTGCCAAAATTGTATAAAATATGATCTGTTTGGTTATTATTTATACGCCTAGAACTTCTCCATTATTGATAATTTCATGAATATTCTATGGTGCAAGGATATTGTCTTTGTTTCTACCGTTTGATTATTGTTTTTTTATTGCATTTTATTCTTCACCAGTTTTTATAACTGTGTATGCCTTAAGCTAAATGCATAAAATTTAACTGTAATTGTAACATTAAACAGCCTCTAGAGGCCTACAGTTTATGCACTC